>NC_083476.1:5610041-5697541 GCF_030014155.1 Tachysurus vachellii | reverse complement strand
CATAATTCAAAGAAGTCGGGATAGACAAAGAAACTGTCAGAACCGTGAAATAAAAGAAGAGAAGTGTGAGAGGAAGAAAGCCCTTATAAAAGAGCATAAAGGTCAAAATAAAAACCGAGGTAAAAGGAGGCTTTGATGAAAAGCTCTTAAAGCTTTTATTTAAACATCTTAAAGGATGTTTAAATAGAGAAGCTATCAGATAGGTACATCAAAAGCATTTGGAAACTTAAATACGTTCTGCTTTTAATACATTAATGACGAAGTTTACGAGACGTTTTGGACACCTTTCTCAGATTAAAGAGGAAGAGTTGTAATAGTGTCATTTTTTTAGTTGTATGATTAGACAGGTCAATGCTGTAAAATACAGATTACAATGCATTTACATTTGTACACGTGGCTGACTGAAACCCCAAAAATTTCTCAACACCTCCATCTGTACCCCTAAATCAAACTACAGCAACCTCCGTCTCCCTGAGCACGATGCACGACTTCTGTACAAATCCTCTAGCGGTGTAAAACCTCTACTGGTAGAAACATGGAACATTCCTAACTCTGCTCCTGGCATGTTCAGGACTTTATTATACATGATGGCTATGAAACAAAGAGAATAACATGCCGTTGCTGACCAGAATTAAATGGAACATTGTTCTATTTTTGTCTCAGCTGCACTGCACTGAAGCCAGAGTCTCTTTTGGCTGAAAAAAAAGCATGATAAAAAGACATGATAAAATACTGAGAAATAAAAGGTCATTTAGAAAAAAATATATATATTTTTAAATTATACAGTTCAGACTGGGTTATTATAAAAATGTGAATTCTACTCTTAAAAAGATGAGTACCTGGCTCCTCCACCTCCCAGTACCAAAGCGATGGCGTTGCCAGTCAGGACTCGTGCCAGACGAGAGAAATCAGAGTGGCGGTCTGCAGGCTTTTGGAACACACGCTGGTACATCTCTCTCTGAAACGCAACACAAAGAAATATTAACTGTCAGTCTGAGTGTTTTTAACCCTTGTATGTTGTAACCCTTATTTTTGTTACACAGCCAGTGTTCGTGGGTCTGTTTGACCCGCTGCATTTTTTGGGTTTTTAATTCAACACAATCAAAAATTTTATGTTAAAATACTCTACAGATGTTTACTTCATCCCAATTACAAGCAATATAAACAGCATATGTGGTTAATATTTGCCCTTTACCTTTATTACATCACATTTTTTAATTAAAGTACTACTTGTTTTTTGTTGTTTTTTAATAAAATGTAATAAAAAAAATATAATCAAATTTAATCAAGTTATGAGTGGAAAAAAAAAATCAACAAATTTACAAGGAAGCAAAGTTTTTGTATATTTGATGTTTATGTATATGGGTCCCACAGACCCGAACAACATACAAAGGGTTAAAAACCAAAAATTGGTTAATTGGGCTTTGTCTGCACCGTTGAGCGACGCTTTAATACTATTAATGTTGATAAAGCGTTAGAAAAAAGTGACCAGTAAACTAGAGTCGGTCTTATGTTAACCTGTTTGCAATAATAACTTGACGTGAGTTTGTGTGTTACCAGTTTGGGCAGACTCCTCTTAGAGAAGACCCTACGTGGGCAGGACAGATGCAGGTGTCTGGAAATCCAGCTGCGCATGTTGAGCCACTCGGCAGTTCCCGTGGGTGGAGGCGCATCCTCCCGATGCAGCAAAACCAGCTGTTTCTGAGCCCTCACTGCACTTCCTTCCAGCATCCGCTCCAGCTAGAAACACAGGAAGCATGTGACAGAGAGGAAATCCACGGTTTATAGAGAGTCTAGGACCCCTGCGATGTTTTTTTTCCCCCCAAAGACAACAAAATCCTGTTTCATAGTGAAAATGATTTCATTTCTGTGTCTTAAATATTTATCTATGCTTCAGGCTTGTGTTGTTTTCCTTTCCAAATCACTACTCCCATAATTACATGCTCATGTCACTAAATCCAAGATTTAACAGCACTGCTATAAGGGTTCACAGGGTTTAAATAAAGGTCCTATTATGAATTATTTTTAGTACGGTTGTCGCAATGCAAGAGGTACGAGTCATGTAGTGAGATTTAAAACATATTGGATGCTTTCACTCTGCTGGTGGCAGATTTCAAGTTCAAGTTCAGGTCCCCGGTGATGACAGCCGTATGCAAGAGAGCAAATCTGCCATGGTCTCGGAGTCTATCACTTGTCAATCACAGTGATATTAGCTAATCACGGGCATCATGTGAGCTCATGTATGCTGAATAGACTAGCTAGCACTTCTCTCTGATTATGTTATGCCGGCTGGCTGGCATCATGTCACAAAGGAAACACATGATAATCTTCACCTCATTCTCAAATATCAAGATGTTTCAAAAAAAAAAGAAAAAGGGAGGAGAGCATTATTAATGACGTCTGGTAATTTTATCTAGAAATATGTACCTCGCCCACTGCTGGGTCCTGTTCCCCAAGCCCAACGATGATGATGCAGTCAGCCTGGCGGATACAGCGCTGGGTCCAGGGTGTGAGAGAGCTGTCGGTTTGGTACAGAACAATACGATGAATATCCTCTTGCTGGCCGAGCCAACTCGACAACCTGTACTCGTGCACACTGGGAGGAAAAAAAAAAAAAATACATCAACGTTTTCATTCATATTGTCAAGTAAAATCTCAGGAAATCTAAACCAAATATAAGCTCACACTTCAGTGACAATACTAAAGCCACACTCCCAAAATGATGGTCAACAAGATTAACAGGCAGTGAGAGATTTTGGATGATGGTGAGGGAAACTATTTTTTTGCGTCCTTGCTATCTACAGACCTGTCCAATGCTGCAGAGCCCAATCTCTGTTTAATGATGTCACTGTTCAGGAGGAGAGTGGGACCTAGTGGTTAAAAAAAAAAAAAAGAAAAGAATTCAATTATGTTTTGTAATTTTCATAACTATTATTCATACTTAGACAACAGACTCTGGAGTGAATACTTAAGCGACATACTTTTGTAAGACATAATGCAGACAAGGCACGCATGAAAATCCTTCTCACAGGAAAGCCTCATTAGGTATAAATGAAATGCTGAAACACTAACAGCTGAAGCAATCATACTGAGCTCAATAACTCTGCCCAGATGAATGTAAATGAAGAGGCGTGCTTTTCTTACCGATTGCAATGAGAGAATGCTGGAGCTCCAGGGTGAACGCGGTCAGAGGAACTTCCTCAGATACAGGCAACACAGCCACGGTGGACAGGTTGGAGGCAGGATTGCCAGCATCCCACTTACTGCACGGAGTGTGCAGAGACAGACTACGGGCTGGAAAACCACAGGCACAATCATCAAATCAGAGCATACTGTGCAGCACAAACTCATATTTCAGAACTAGTTTGTATCCTAGTGCTACTGCTTAGTAAAAATATCTCCTCATTAATTAATCCTGGAATAACAGGCTTCAAATTTCAAAAAGCAAGTGATTTTATATATCGTCGCTGTCGGGCGGAAACCTCGTATGTCCAAATTTTGTCAATTTCATATTTTTTCACATATCTATGCTATTGGTCAGTCCCCACGTGGGTCTGTTATTTTTACAAGTTATTAACCAATCTAAAGTCTTGAAAATAGCTTGAGCGCAAATCTCTTAACTCCATTAGACGCTTCAACTGTCTGAGAAATCTCGTAACTCCACCTCTTCTTCACTCCGCAGGAGAGCTTCGCGACAGCATAATCTCGTATCTCCCTGCTCCCAAGTCATAAAGCTTGTATCTCCGATAAAACGTGACTTTGGGAAAATGTTGTGTTAATGTTGGTACACAACAGTATATGATAACAATATAAGGTATAATAACAACTTTAACGATACAATGTTTAATAACTGAAAAAAATACTGCGTTTTTTTAATTTCCTGAAAAATAATGGTTTTGGAGATACGAGGATTCTGCCCGACAGCGAAGATATCAATATACACCTACCTGATAAAGGCCCATTAACCTGCTGAAGGATCTTCTGCCCGAGCAGATGAATGAGTCGTGTGACTACCTATGAATGTCATAGAGAGACAGTGTGTAAATTGAAGACCAGAAGACCTCCAGAAGAGTGAAGACCTGTGTAGTGAATCAGGCACCTGAGGGAACTTCCTCTTGATGGAGCTCAGTGCTCCCTCTGGCAGTTTAGCTAGCTCGGAGTCTCTAACAGCATGTACTGTAGTGGCTCTGTTCTGATGGGTCAGAGCCTCCACCTGTGAAGGGGCACACACACATACACACGCAGACACACGCAGACATACGCAGACATACGCAGACACACGCAGACACACACAGACATACACAGACATACACAGACATACACAGACATACACAGACACACACACAAATACACACACAAATACACACAGACACACACACAGACACATACACACAAACACATACACATACACGTGCAAGTCCATCAGAAAATAATTTTTTGAAATACAAATACAATCTATATACCTTTTATATAATGTTTATGTTGTATATTCCCTAAAAGGTTATAATTGTGAATTTACAACTCATAATTTCTTCATATACTAATAAAAGATTCCAAATAAGCATAAAAGTATCCAAACACCTTGTAATTTACTTCCAGGTCGAGTCTTTGTATACCACTGACCTTTGACAGAAACTTAACAAATACTGACCCGATACATAAACAATGTCGTGTGCCTCTGTTTAAATTGTTCACTGGTCATTTATTTTTGGGCTTAATATCATAAAGTCATAAAAAAAATGAAATGGGTACCTGTACATGGCAGCAAGTATTATGCAACCTATTTATTTGAATGGTTATGTTTAAGTTAAGGTTTTGCTTGCCAAATCTTTGCTAACAAATGTAACCAAATTTCTATCTTACTAATATACATTTTGTTTATTTAGATCATGCTGGCAGATAAGAAATACAGTGCCTTGCAAAAAAAAAAACAAAAAAAAAACTCCAGACTCTACAAAACATGTAAACAGCTTCAAAACATGTAAGACTTCTGTTCTTTAAATAACACAATACCAGGCCCATGACATAGAACATGTCTAAATTTGGAACACCACATTAGGAGCCTCGTGACTCTTGACGAAGCATTTACGCCAACCTTTGCAGCATGTAACCATGGCATCAGCATTGACAGGTATTCTTAGTAGCATGGGTGTCACCACGGAGACGCACAAGACTCCAACCAATCAGACGACAGAGGGTATGTATAGAAAAGCCAGGGAAAGAAACCATTACCTAATGCTCCGTCATTAGGGCAAGGAGAAAACACTTTAAAAATAGAGTCAGGGATATAAACAATCTATTTTATGAATGAATCTATATGACCAGAAAAAAAATCACCTCAGAAATAGAATATTTTGAGAGAGAGAGAGAGAAAGAGAGGGAGATGCCTGAAGCACTGTTCACATTGCTGTGTACTACTGATCGAAAGCTGAACTTTTCACTGGCTCCTTTCCTTTTCTTCCCTAAATCCTGCTTTATAAATAAATGTGCATTAGCGACGCTCACCACTCCTATTAGGTCTCCTCTACCATACTCTCCAGTCAGTTCCTTCTTCCCATCCTCCTTCAAAATGACCGAACGCAAGCGTCCGCTCAGAACTATGAAGGTACTGTCGGACTTATCACCTTGCCTGAGAAAAAAAAAAAAACAGAAACGGAAGAAACCTTCGTCGGCATCATTTTCATGTACTCGTATTCAAAAAAATATTCTTTGATACCAAATATCCAACATTATGTGATATTATGTAATGTAACAGTTTATTTGCCACACTATTGTACAGACAGACAACACAAGATTACAGAAATATGGATGCATTTCACAATCGATGATGGCAATCAAACTGTGCTCTGTTTATTTAGAGGAGGAATTGGAGCATATTTCTACGATACAACTCACCTAATAAAACATCACAACTATAAGAGAGCTGTGAGAAAATCAACGGAAAGTTGGACAGAATATTAATGTGGTACCTGTAGACTGCTCGGCCGGCTTCCACAGCCATCCAGTCGAGCGCAAAGTCAATCTGTCTGACAAATGGGGACATCCTGCGCACTACGGTGTGAGCTACATTTAGCACAACCTTAGGTTCTGCACGCATGATTCTGGTACACAAACAAATTTGACCAATTAACTTGGAGATAATTTAGCAAAGGTTAAAAAATATAATGTTTACTTTAGCATGCACAACATTTAAGGGACACTTTCCTAGACTTAATTTTTAATCTGACGCTACAATTTTTTTTTTTTAAATTGACAGAAACCCAGATTTTCACATCTGGTGTTCTTTGCCCTTCAGTGAACTGGCTTTTCCTCCTAAAACCGTTTAGAAATCAGTTAAACCAAAGACGTTGGCACCTTTGGTGACCTTCGTGTTGGTGTGAAATCTGGAGGAAACTTAGCTGGACCACCTAAAACCGAAAAACGCTGGTTGCTGCATTACTTTTACCGAAACCAGAACATGTTAGAATCTGAGCCACACCCAATCCTGGGCATCATATAACATGGGTGGAACTTGTATTGTGAAGCTTTCAGTAATGAGTTACATGCCAAGAGAAAAGGATGTGGTGGCGTACAGTATAAGCTGAAGGCGTTTTGCTTGTTTGTTCGTTCCAGTAAACAGTTTCGACTGGAAGTCACCAAAACCTTTGCCCAATGTCGAGGAGAAGCAAAGAAAAAAACCCAGATTTAATGGGCTTGTAAAATATTAAAACACAAAAATAAATTAAAAAAAATGACCTCATGCTGTATTTTACAAACTTTCATGAATATAAGAAGATAAAGAAGAAATTTAAATAAACGATTCCTCGATTTATAAGTAGTTTGCAAAAAATTCATGATGATAACAGAGCCTGATCCATGCAAGCTGTTGTGGTACAGATGGAGGTTACACTGTAGAGTGAAAATGATTTTATGCTCGTTACGTACTCGTAAAAATGAGTTTTGGAAATGGACAGGAAGGTGCAGTCCCGGTGAGCGCGCACACTGAAGATGAGTGGTTCCCCTGTGAGCACAGCCAGCTGACCCACCAGCTCTCCAGGGTGAGTCACAAACAGGCAAGATTCCTCCTCACGGTCGATCATCCGCTGGTACACATGCAGTAAACCTGAAATCACAAACTGCACACTCACTTCCTGCAGGCCACACACACACACACACAAACACACACACACAAACACAACACAAATTTATAGCTCGAACATCAGGTACATTACTGCTTTAAAAACATCTGCTGAAGTAAACACTGCTTCTACAGTCTCAGTGAACAAACTGTGTAATCAGACTGCAGGATGATTATTACCTGGTCTCCCTGACGTGCCACTACAGCGCCGGCTTTCACCTGGTGCAGAGTCACTCTGCCCTCTAATAAACCGGGGTCCTTAAAACACACATTAAATGTGAATCTTTTTTTTTTTTTCTTTTAACCACACTCACAGTACATGGATGTATTAGGGTCGACTATAAAAACATTTTTCTTTTATTCTATTGTACTTGTGTGACATTGGGTGTTAATGTCAAGCTGTAACGGAACAATGATTAACTATAGAGCATTTCTGTAATCGCAACAACAAAGAAGAATGAAATAATAGATACGTAGTAAAAAAAAACAAAAACTATAAGATTAAAGAAGATGCAAGACTCTGGATAAGAAACGGGACAGGGATCCGCACACACTCACCTGGAGTTGTATAATCCCCAGTAGGTCTTTTTTGGCTGCTTGAAAGATTGCACCCACTTTACTGGGAGGAACATCGGAGCTCCCGCCGCTGTCTGTGTAATGATATACTGCAGATGGAGCTTGATGCATGGTCACAGTCTTCTTCAGAATGGACTGAAAAGAAGAAGATAAACTAGATAAATGCGTGCATTCGTGTATATACTAGTTTAATTGTATGAGGGGAATAAATCAAATAGAAGCATTACTTTATAGTGAACAGGGCTCGGAAGTGGATCATCCATGGTCACTCTTGCTCGCTCATATGCCATGTTCAGGTCGTTCCCAGATATCCCTGCTCAGGTGAACATTCAGGACCAGGTTTCCAGAGACAAATTAAGCTCAGTCATAATCTAGACTGCAGTCATATGAGCTTGGTACGTCCAGTACCAAGCTTTATCTGAATATGGGATCCTGACCCATAAATGCTAAGTAGTGCTAAATTTCCATCTAGAATCTCAAATCTAACATTACAACTTTAGTGTACATTGCGAAATGAAATCGAGAACATCCGCTAGTGTGTCGTGGCCCTGACTATCCCTCTTAAGAAAGTAATACCTGTGCTGTCTACTGGTGCTGAGACAGATCGAGGTTTCCTGATAACTGTAGACAAATTCTCTGAAGAAGCCGTTTTCCCTCCATCTGGAAAAAAAAAAAAAATGTAAAAATTCAGAACATGCCAGGAATATAAATCAATCCCAATTCATGTTTGTGTCTGTGCTTGTGCACACCTGAGTCTGTCAAATCTGCAGGTCCTTGGCCGTAATCTTCGTCTAACTGCGTGTGTGAATGGGGTCTGCGTGGGACGCGGCCTGGGCTTCCCTCAGCGATCACACTGTTGACTGCAGTCAGAGGCACAGCCTGCCTTTCCTATCAACACAAAGCATACAACAGACAGTGAATCGCATTTTATTTCCCTGCCTTTCAGATTTCATTTTAATAAAAAGCAAATGGGGTTTACATAAAACTTTATCGTTATGTGCCACGATACATGCTATTCTCAAAGTACAACCGCATGAACCAAGAAATGTAAGATAAGAGGGAATTAATCTCAGTTTACACTACATCAGCGGAGGACATGGTGATGGCCTGCAGTAAACAACTCGGCCACGATATGCTGACGGAGCCAAAAAGCCGTTTACTAGCAAATGAACAGGACACAATTAAGGCCAGGTGTCAAAGAGGACAAACAGCTCAAGCAGATCAGCGTGTTCCCCACTGCTAGGAGTTTCCTGGAATGAGGAAGTGAGAGACAAACTATGATTTGAGTCACAGCTAGGGTTGAGATCGATGACCCTGAAACCAGTCAAGCCAATGTCCTTTAAATGAGAACTAAGGCTTCATGATCACTTTCGTTCATTCTCACTGCACTTTATAGCTGACCTACAGTCAGGATTCACTATGACTATGGATTTGGCATGAAATAACTGAACGGATGTGTGCCTATGTGCATGAGTGTGCACAGGAGGGTGTGTGTATGTGTGTGACTGTAACTGTGAGCATGTGTGATTCCCAGTATGACTGTACTTTGTGTGTGAGTGTGTGTTGTTCCGGGGATTTAGGGGTTGACAGGAATTTACTACAATTCAGTAGAAGAACTATATAGCTGTGTGTGTGTGGTGTGTGTGCGGTGTGTGTGTGTGTGTGTGTGCTCTTACGGGATTAAAGAGTTCAGTGGTTAGTCCCAGGTAGTTATGCAAGGCAAGGAAGGTCACTCGCTGCAGCCGAACCATGATGATCTAAAACATAGACAAAACCCAGTTACTAGAACAATCACCGATATGCTTCAGTCTGTTTAAGTCTCAAGTCGATACTCATTTCCCCTTAAGAAAAAAAGAATTGGCCAGGAAAGATGCTTCTGTTGTCTAAAAGTGGCTTCTTTAATTCTTTACTAGAGCTACAAGATGCGTGCATCATGTAAACTTCATGCCTTAATCAAGCCGAAGCCAAAAGACGTCATTGGGCGTCATTTATCAAACTGGATACAAATTCACTCATAAATCGTTGGCTGGAGCATTTAGACTTAAGAACTATTCATTTAAAAAATCCAGAGAGTTCGGTCAGATCTGCGTATCGCTGTGATCACAGTGACTCAGTATTGTGCACCTCAATTGATAGGCACCAAATTCTTTGATTGTAGAAAATTCTAGGAAAATGATAAAAGCTTACATATTTCAGTTACACACAGAATATACATTTTGTAAAACATTCAAATCAGGACCAAAATATATATATAAACAAGAAGAGCTAGAGGATGTTCTCAACAACTGCTGTGCTGCAATCGCTGAGCTGCATCACTGAACACTGTACTCCCACTATCTGGTGTCACTGGTTCCCTTTTGAGTCTGGTTCCTGTTAAATAGGTTCTTCCTCCTGTCGTCTGAAAGAGTTTTTTTTCCTTTTTACTGGCTTGTTCATTAGGAACCTATATACAAGTCAACATCTGGATTTCTGTAAAGCTGCTTTGTGACGGAATAGATTGTTAAAAGCAAATAAAATGTAATTCAACCAAATTCTACACTCAAGTTGGAGATGGAATAGTTTCGGTAAGATTCGGTTCAGTACCTGTATAACTCTCACTAGTGTTTCTGGATATTTCTCAAACACAGCCTCGAAGGCAGAGGCAGGCAAGCGCAGGATGGTGGAGCGCGCTGCTGCTCGAGCAGACACGGTCTTATACGGAGCAGGATAACCCTACAGAACATATCAGTAAAGGATGAATAATATAGGCATTAAATATAGTGTGCTGGCACTAGATGAAGGACAAAAAATACATAAGCAAAAGAGAGAGGGAGAGAGGGACTCACTGTGATGATGTCTAGAATGCTGAGCAGGCTGTGAACGCTGTCTCCGGGCAGCACGTCCTTCACCACAGGCTCTGTGCCATCCTGAGGTTTATATTCACACAATTATGCAAACATAAATAAGAAACTAATAACTTATGTCTAATGGTTTTGGATTGAGCATGCGTCAAAGACGACAAGCCGTGGCGTATAGAGTTCCTTATTTTTACTGGGATGTAATTTACATTTACATTTACAGCATTTGGCAGACGCCCTTATCCAGAGCGACGTACATAAGTGCTTAAATCTCTAGCATTGAATACATTAATGCTGGCTCACTAAGTTACATACTTAAGATACCATGAGTTTAAAACATTTGTTCAAAGTTACAATGAAAAAGTGTCAAAGGTTTTTTTTTTTTTGTTTTTTTTTTAAATGCAAAAGATGGAAAGAAGTGCTAGTTGAAGTGTTTCCTGAATAAGTAGGTCTTCAACCGCCGCTTGAAATTCCCAATGAGTCAGCGACTTAAGACCAAAAATGACATCAATATTTACACATTTACAATATATACAGAGAATTTTTTTTTTTTTCCAATAACACTTACCCTTTAAATGCCAAGCGCATCTGACCTTTGAACCTGAAGTGTATTGAAGCGAAGTAACTAATATGTTACATGGGACATGTGTGGTGTGGGATCTCACGTTTTCATGGATATATAACTCTAGTCTCCCGTCCTGCACCACATAGATGCTGTCATCGTCGTCTCCTGGTTTGAACAGTCCCTCGCCCTCTTGCAGCTCAATAAACACCATGTGTCGACAGAGCTCGAGAAACAGAGGTTTCTCAAAGTGACCTAGCACTCTGGCGCACACACACACACACACACACACACAAAAAAAGACCTCATATTTAAAACTCATTCTCAGCATCTTTAAGTGGGTAGCAGTCACATGTTCTACAAGAATGTAGAATACTTAGAAGAAAGCAGATTATAAAAATAGCAAACCGCACTGCAGTCATTTAGGACCTTCGTCGGATGTGCAGGGCGAAGTGTTTTTACAAGTGACGACAGTATAAGTGTTTGTGTCATTAGGTTTAACAAGGAAGTAGTGTTTGGTTCAGCATTGTTCTTTTGATCTGGACGTTTTGCTGAGAACGAAATCTAGTTAAACTGATGGTTGACAAAAATAGGACAATGAGATCGCTTAATACATGAAAAAGTATAATGTAGCATAGTTTATGCATCGTTTCTAATCATTCAAGTCTTCTACATCTATAATGCGCTAACATAGCTAGCGTAACACTAACAAATCTTTGTGTGTGTGTGTGTGTGTGTGTGTGTGTGTGTGTGTGTGAGTTGTTGTTTGCATGTGAACGAAAAAATGTACGCTACAAAACAGGGCAAAATGTTTTGTACTGACTGTCTAACTGTCAGAATTACCAACCTGACGTTCTTAAGCATGTAGAGGACTTCAGATGGCAAGTTGGAGTTCTGCACATCAAACTCTGTAAGATCTGCCTCCAGCAGAGAGGGAGGAGGCTCCTTGGGCTGCAGGGTTGGTGGCTCCTTCTTTATCCTCAAGATCCTGCAATTCAACAACCAGAAGGTTATAAAAACTTTGTCGTGTTTCACAGTTTTACACTTTCTGCCTGACGGTCAGAGCACATTTATATAGTACCTTCGAGCTATACTCAAGACTTTAGGTCTTTTCCGAGGGCGAAGTTTAGAGACTGAAGTAGAAGACAAGGGTGTAGAGGACAGAGTCTGGACCTGAGAGGAGGCAAGGAAAAATAAGTGGACATTAAAGAGACTTCCTGTAAATGATGTGATAAACAGTGCCATCAAGTGGTCAGAGGAAAATGGAGGTCTAGTGTTTGAAATACAGAACAAGACACAATCAGGTTCTGTTCAAAGTCTTGAAACTTGGAACGTGAGAACTGGGCGCAGACATCACACTACAGGAACAGACACTAACCTTTCTCATGATCTTTCTCCCATAGAAGAGAACCTTGTCTCTTTTCCTGAAGCGATATCGAGGTGTACCTGTCTGCTGACCTGCAAAATACACAGAACAGCACATTACATAAATGGGGGGGGGAGAGAGAGAGAGAGAGAGAGAGAGAGAGAGAGAGAGAGAGAGAGAGAGAGAGAGAGAGAGAGAGAGAGAGAGAGAGAGAGAGAGAGAGAGAGAGAGAGAGAGAAAATTCAACTACATGGACTATAAACTTCCAGGTATACTATTCATAATCCTGATTACTTTTTGCTTTAGTTTTTTTACTTTTGATTACGTCCGCAGCAGTGATTCTGACAATAGTTCTGGCAGGAATTCAAGTCGCATATTTATTTTAATGCAGTTATGGTTTCCATTATAAAACTCATTGTAAATGTGCTTCAGTAAGAGTTTCACCAAAAAACAAAGACGTTCAGACTTTCCATCTTCTTGGTGACTTTTTTCTTGTTAAATTGGAGAGAGAGAGAGAGAGAGAGAGAGAGAGAGAGAGAGAGAGAGAGAGAGAGAGAGAGAAGGAGAGAGAGAGAGACACACACACACACACACACACACACACACACACACACACACACAGAGAGAGAGAGAGAGAGAGAGAGAGAGAGAGAGAGAGAGAGAGAGAGAGAGAGAGAGAGAGAGAGAGAGAATTGAAAATGCTAGGGCTAAAACGAAAGCTGCTAGAAACATAAATGATAAGAGGAAATAACTCTTCTTGCAGATGTTTCGCAATATGACACATAAGGAACTTTGGTCTTTATAACACGCTGCTCTTAACCACAGTGTATCACACCATTACACTGGTGATAGTTCTAAAGCACAACATTCTTCTACACAGAATACTGAGCACAAAGGGTTATATTGGCTAATAGAGGGCACGGACATACAATGCTATAATTTGGGTCAAAAGTGCAAGATAGAAGAGGAACAAGTGGTATAACAATGTGGTGGAACAATGTGGTAAGGTCAAGGTTAGAAAGATTTAAACTTACCAGCTAACTTGTATCTGCGGTAGAGGAAGAGCACAGAGATGCCTATAAGGCACATGGCCACCACGGCCCCGATCAACACGCCTGTCAGCTGCAACACAGAGAAACAAAGCACATTTTTAAGTCACAAAGCACATTTCTAAGTCACACATCCTGTATGAAAATCAATTGTGCTGTGGTTTGGCCTCACGACTTATCCAACAGCAACAGACATAATGTTCATTTCTTATGGCCGACATTCAACAGAATAAATAGAACAAGTAAAATATTAGGTTTCAAATGGGACTCCCATACCATTGTAGTCTGCATCCTCTCCTCCATAAACTGCTGCACACGTGCACGAAAGTCAATTCCAGCGGACATAACCTGAAGCAAAACACAACATGATCACACGCTGTAGAATTTTGTCTTTAAACCGTGACCCTCATATTACAAGGTTCTTTGAATGAAGCATGAATGAAACGTGTGTGGCCTTGTTCTATCTACACTCGGACAGCCTCAGCACGGTAAGCTGGGTGAGTAAGCTAAACTGTAAATGTTTACATTTACAGCATTTAACTAGCATCCAGAGCGACTTGCATCCCATTTATACAGCTGAGAAATGAATTAAGGGCCTTGCTCCGAGACCCACTGGTGGTAGTTTAGCTAATTGTTTAGCTAACGCCATAAGCTGTGGTAGCTTAGCCAACCATTTAGCTACCACATCCCATTTTCTACAGGTCACTGATTTTACAGTTTGTAAATAATATGGCACCTCAGAAGATTCTGAGCAAGGGGCAAGCTAATATGGTGACTAACATCAAATAATTAGGATTAAATATTACTGATATAAGCTAACTACTATAGAATGCGCCTAACACACTGAACTTGAACACTGAAGTTCATCCAGCTGATGTGTTAGACGTTCTTGTGTTGTTGCATAGAAACACATTTTGTAATGGATTTTGTTATATTGAAATGAATCATTGAGTTAAAATGGAAATTCAAGGCAAAATTTCAAATAAGTGATATATAGTGTATTTTAGATCTTAGAGACTACATTAAAGGTGGGGTGCACGGTGTTTGAAAGCCAATGTTGACATTTGAAATCACCGAAACAAACATGCCCCAACCCAAAAGGGTGTCACCCCTGTTTTGATAGCTCCGCCCCACACATACATACGCAACCCAGGCAACTATTATGGCAGAACCTGCTGGGGCAGCTGGCAGAGGGGATATTTTTTATCAATAAATGAACTTAATGAGTAATTTCATGGTACAACACACAAACATAAATGTGTTTTTGTTGTACTGTGTGTTGTACCATAAAAGTTTTAGCTCCGTTTCATGAGGAAGACGTAGGAAAGCTGATCCTATATTAACACGGGTCCTGCTTCTTGCATTATCGTAAGCCTCTTTTCACTTTTCGTTTTTATCTGCCATGTCAATCTTTCAATTGCTTTCTGCTAATGTCATGCATGCGCACTAAACACTCTCTCCACCGCATATTGACAAGACACGCCCCTTTCTGCTCATTGGCTACACGTTTGTTTTGTTTGTCTGCCCACCCCACCTTTAATGTACATATAGCATACTAAAAGGTGCTCTACGAAGGATTAGGAGGCATTTCAGTTTAGTTTATAGGCTTATAGCCATTTATGAATTACTGGATGTGATTTAGAGATTACTTAATAAGAAACAGTAAAACTGAACCGTATAAAAAATAGATCATTTAATCTTATAATTATAATACAGTTCTATCAGTATTTGGACACTTTTCAAAAAATTACTTAACTTTTTACGTAACCTTAATATACAGACCTTGATAAGCTTTATATACATGTTTCCACTTCGTCAAAATTACAATAACAATAACATGGTCATGAAATGTGAACTCTGATTCTGCTGTTTCTAATCTTTCCTATTTCAAAGCACTGGAGGCGTCTTTGAAGCCAAACAAAATTTTCGTTGAGGAAAGTAATCTTCCTCAATCTAGCTACTGCTTACCTCAGGCAGTTTCCTTCCTGACTTCCTGATATTGAGAGAATTTTTCAGAACCCACTCGAGAGAGAGAGAGAGGCCACTTTTTCCATAATATGCACACCTACATTATATCTAAGATCTTCAGCCATTTTATCAGGAGTATCTACCCTACAGTGATTGCATAACTATTTGAACTTTGTCACAGATTCTGGATTGAGGTCTAGACTAAACCATTCCAACACATTCAGTTTTTGTTTTCAATCTCTATAATGTACCTTTGGCTCATTGTCCTACTTGAAGCTAAACCTCTTGCTGAGTGGAACATGTTTCCCTTTAGGATTGCCCTATATTTGGCACAATCCTCAATCCTGACAAGTGAAATTAAACAGTGAAACCACCACCATTCTTCGACTGGATGTTGATCTCTCTGATGATTTTTTCCCACTTCAATAATATGGATATAAGCGGCATAAGTATGAAAGCCAATATATGTTTATGTTACATGAATATTAGATTTCTTTTCCCATTTTGTATAATTTTATTATCCTATTAAACTGGTCACCTGAATAGAAATCTCATCCTCCAAATTTTTACATTTACATTTATTGCATTTAGCAGACACTCTGAACCAGAGTTTTATTTCAAATTATACAACTGTGCAGCTGAGGGTTAAGAGCCTTGCTCAGGGGCCCAGCAGTGGCAGCTTGGTGGACCTGGGATTCGAACTAACGACCTTCTGATCCAATGCCTTAACAACTAGGCTACCACATCCACATTTACGAAGGCTGTGAATGAAACCATTGTGTGTATACGCATAAAATATATAAATTAAATAAAATATATATATATATATATATATATATATATATATATATATATATATATATATATATATATATATAAAAATAAAAGTGTGTGTGTGTGTGTATTATTATTATTTTTTTTTAATCATGTTTCACTTATTTTCCAGAATTTTTCCCGAATTTAAAAAAAAAAAAAAAAAACATTCAAAAGAAGGTCTAAAAAAAGGTTTTAAAAAGGTCACTTACTGGAAATGCACACGATGCTCCATATCCATCCATTTCTACAAACAGAGAAAAGAATCAAAGCATGAATATAGCACACTATATACTTATATAACACACACCTTATTAGTAATGTAGACTACTTCTAATTACAGTATATATACTGACTACCTAAATTAATGCACTATTAATACACTAAATTAGCTAAATTATACTAAATTAATACTAAAATTAGCTCACTCGTCTTACAGCAAGCTTAACTGATCCAACAATTATTTTGATTTTCTTGACAAGAATTCACAAACATATACAACTAGCTAGCTGTGGTGTTAGCTCAATACACTAAATAAAATAGAAATACAACACACTAAAATATAATATAGTAAAATAATAAATAATATAAATAATAATAAATAATATAAATAATAATAAATAATATATAATAATATAATCAAATAAATAATACATAAATAATATAATAAAATAAAATATAAAATAAAATACAATACACTAAATACACGAAATAGCTGTGGTTAGCTCAATACACTAAATTAGCCAAATTATACTAAATTAATACGCTAAAATTAGCTCACTCGTCTTACAGCAAGCTTAACTGATCCAACAATTATTTTGATTTTCTTGACAATAATTCACAAACATATATAACTAGCTAGCTGTGTTGTTAGCTCCATGTACACATTAGCTCCATGTACACATTAGCTCCATGTACACATTAGCTCCATGTACACATTAGCTCCATGTAAACATTACAACTCGTCATACACTTACCAATATAAAGAGTTGACGTCGTAAATTTCTACATTAAAATTCTACAGCTAACTTTCATAATTCCTAAACTTCATTGTAAACTTCTACATGCACTCACTTCAGGGTTCTAAATACGACTGTTTACTTCATCTGTCAGTCACCTTACAGCAAGCTCTCTCGCTATTGGTTGTTTAAGCATGAGCAAGCCAATCAAAGACGACGTTGTTTACAAGTTGGTCATTTTTTTCCCCACCGTATTTTAACCATGACAGCGTACAATCATAAGAGGAAGGTTTTCACGAATACAGGTGGGGTGTAAAATCTTAAAGGTTTACTTTGAAAAAATTCAACACTTTCTTAAAGTTTATAATCACTGTTTTTATTACACAAATGCCAAGTTAATCAGCTTTTTGACCATAAAGAGGTCAATTACAAACAGATACAAATAAAGATTTACCAGTTAGTTCAACTGACACCGTTTTAAAATTCACATTTTATTTACTCTTAAATTTGCTTCAGTGTTTTTTTTTGTCTTACATAGAATTGAATGGCATGTGTAATCTTGTTAATGAAAGAAGAATAAAATATATATTATTAAAGGTAACCGCCCTAATAGTTTACATTGAACATTTTCCCACATCTTCCACATTCTTGATTTAGTTACAGATCTCAGATATATCTAATCTGATTGAAATTGTTCATGGTTGTTCAGTTGCTGCGTTATCTTGAAGGATGAAGGTAGCTGTGGATCCAGAGTCTATCCTCGGAGGACACCTGGAAATACGCCCTGGTTGCCTGCACTTCGGAGTTCACATTGCATCCTTTTATACGCTTATGGGTAATTTAGCAAAGCTGATCTACCTACTGGCAAAGAAAAATATTCTAGGAAACCCATCATGAATATGAGGCAAACAAGCAAAATTCTACACAGACAGTAAAATCAAACTAAGAAATCTGCAGCTGTGAAACAGCAACACTTCCTGCTGTGTCTCTGTGCCACCCAATTAATTTAACTGCTGTGTATTAATGTTGTGCAAGTCCTGTATTAATATCCATGAACGCTTTATTGAAGAAAGCCTGCAGTCTAGATTAACTGAAGCAAAGTCTATTAGGTACATTAAATCACCATTAAACAACAGCTTTCTACAGCAATCTCGTCACAAAGACCAGCAGACTCCTGTAGGACACCTTCAACTTCACACTCATCACCACTTAAACCATTAAGACCATTTCCACTGTGATAACCCATAAACATACCTTCAATAGCAATTACAGGGAACCAATAGAAACCTCAAATGGTTACAATTATTTTTTCAATTTGGAAAATTTACACTGTAATTTGTACAGACAAATAATTTCACATATGCAGAGAATATGGCCAAAAGTAATAATAACAAATAGATAAAAATGTTAATATGAAACAAAGAAGGCAGCAAATACTCACAATATGCATAATGTCTCATTTGTACAAAAAGAACCACCACCTACAAACCACAGGTTATTTGAAACCTCCAATACAGAATTTTATTTACGAGACATATGATTCAGGCTTGCCCTGAACCACTCCATTCCCAAGCCCCACCCATCCACTGCTATACTCGATCTACTTGTTGAGATATTTGGCCACCGAGTGGTAGGCCAGCAGGATCTCTACGTCATTGGGGCATGTGTAGCGGAACTCGTCCCGCTGGTAGGCTTTCTCCAGGTATTTAGTCAAACCAGTGAGGGCTGCAGGGATCCCAAAATCACGATATTTCCTACACACCACCTGAAAAGAAAGAGCAGATTAGCAATGCGTTAACATGTGTAACAACCAAAATAATAGACAGGTGTAGTGAGTTTAGTGATTTGGTCAGGTGTAGTGAGTACATTGTGATTATATAAAACATTATCAGTCAGTATACACAAACAGGCTGGTTAAAATGATTATGTTTATAGTGTATATGGGCATATGCTTTTGTTTCCACCACTGCATGATGGTAACTTGTATAAGAAATACTAAACTGGTTCAACTGAATACAGCCCTGCCAAAGAGAAATAATATACAGTCACATTGAGGACAGTGGGGAATTGTCCTTTCATTTCACAAAAATCATTTGTCAAAGGTTGAAACTGCAATGTGCCAGACAAAGGATTTTATTGTAACCATAAGGTGCTTGGGGGTAAAAAAATAAACTGCCGCTCATCTGGTTTAGTTTTTGCCCAAAGCATATTGTAGTTACCGTAAAACCCTGTATATATATATACACACTCCAATATAATATTGTCTTCCAGAAGGCGTTCGTTCATATGGGAGGGGTCAAAATTGCTGGAAAGTCATTTGAGATTGCCATGCTGACTGGCTGTTCCTATTTGCCATATATTTTGGAAGATGTTTCAAATGTTAAAATGAGGAGCTCCTACTCAAAAAATGTGAAGGTTAGAAGGGCTGTGAATAGCATCGAATGTGGCAGTGTTTGTTTAGCTGAGTAACTAGTGATCAGAAGGTCTAGGTTAAATTTCACTATTGCAACAATCTGTTACAAATAAATTTCTTAATCTTTTATTCAGTCTTAATACATTCTTGGGATAAATAGTTCATGGCTGGAGGATGTGCTCAAGGATCTTATAATTGCTTTGTAGTACTGAAAGTCTAAACCCTTAACCACCAAGCTACATTTACCCTGTTATGACATAATAGTAGGAGGTATAATGTTTAGAACCTTGACAATATGTAGTTTGGGGAGAAGGTTGCAGTCGGCAAGAGTGAGTGAATCTCCATCCAGGTAGGTTCGGTTGGACTGAGTCAGATTTGGGTTCTTGTCCAGCTCATATGAAAGAGGGGTGAGCAAGTACTGATCCAGCTTCATCAGGCTCTTCAGAAATTTCTTTTCCAGCACTGGAAATACATACAAATGAGACTAATATGTATATAGATAATTAAAGAAATACTAGTACAAGGAATATTAGTCAGGTTTTGGGCCACCACTAGATTCAACAAATCTGGAACACCATTCTTCCAAAACATATTCACATTCCCAACCATTTGAAGATCCTGGTGGAGTGTTCTCTAAAACACCAGTCCAAAATCTACCCCAAGAGTGTTCATGTGATTAATAAATCCATAGCATATGATTTACATTTTCATCCATATCAAACATTATCAACCTGGAAGATTGATACCCTTCTATCTAAGGGGACATCGTTCTATCGTGGCCACAAACCATGCCAGCAGAAAACCCTGCCACAACATGACAACCTCAGTGTAGGGGCACAGCATTGAGGCCTTCATTCTTCTCCTGATATACACAACATGCGGTTTCACAATCACCAACAGTAAGTTGCGAGATGACTCATCACATTTTGTTTTTCCACTATGTTATATTTACTAACTGTGGTTTTTGCACCTCTATGCATCGTTAGCTTTATATTTTTATATGTTACAGGTTTATATTTATCTCTATGTAGTGGTAAATTTACAATTAAAGCATTTGACAGACGCCCGTATCCAGAGCGACTTACATTATCTAATTTTATACAACTGAGCAATTGAGGGTTAAGGGATTGGGATTGACCTCACAACCTTCCAATTGGTAGCCCAACACCTTAATCTCTAGGCTACCACACACCCCTGTAAATTGACTGTTCACTGTCATTTGGAGAGAATATTTATTTGTACAAATAATGGTTATTGAATATGCATGTTCAACCAATATTTACATTAGAATGGTGATTCTGACTTGTCGAATCTACACCAAGGTGCATTAAAGCTTTTCTGCTGCTGATGTCACTTTAGACACTGTTCCTTTTGAAACACAACCAGTTGAGCAGTCTTTGCGACCAGCTCACATCCTAATAATCAGCCATCTTTCAAAGAAACTGATATCTTTTCTTTCATCCTGATCCAAAATTAACTGAGGTTAACTGAGGCTGCTTAGCATGTTTATATGTGCTGCAAAAGCATTGTAAGATCTTAAATGCTCAAGTCTATAATGTTACATGTACACAGTCATTTATTCTAGTTGTTTTTACAGTTCGGGACTTGTCTGTATACACACCCAGACATATTTTTCATATTATCTCTTTGAGGACCTCCCACTGACCTAATGATAAATGCAGCTAATTAATGCTATTGCAACATCTAAACCTAACCCTAACCTTAACAAAGGGAGGATATATTAACCAAAAGGAAAAGGTTTTCCCTGTGGAAACCCCAAATCTTGTAATAAGATCAAAACTGTTAGATATTACTTAAATATATGCATGTATATCCTTGGTCTACGTAAAACACACACACAGAGACACACAAAGACACACACAAATCCCATTTGGGGAAAAGTTCTCACTGTCATTAAGTCCAGGGTTGGGGTTTTTGATGTAAGCAGAGAACTTATGGAAGATATCATCACCAGCACTGTTAGACTCCTTATAGCGACAGCACAGTTTGGGATATCTGGAATGATAAACATGCAGCCATGGTGTTATCTTTTATCATAAAATCATACAATCATAAAATCTTGTTGTTGAAACTGTTACTGTTGACATACAAAATTCTTCATGTAACACATGACATTTTGTGCAAGACCAAATTTTTAGAATGCTACCATTAAAATACAACACTTTCACTTAATAATAATGATGAAACTCACTTTGGGGGTGCCAAAGTCTCTTCTAGATACTCTTCAATCTTGTTAGTGTCGGTGCGTACTTCTCCATTATAAAGGAGGAATGGGGGCTGAGAGCCTGGAGCAAGGTCCTTCAGAACCTCTGGAGCTCTAGAGAAAAAAACGAAGCAATTATATGGTACTTGTTTCATCAGACTGAAGGAAGGTATCCCCCAGGAATAGGTATGCACCCTTAGTTCTTTAGTTTGAACCTTGAAAGTCACCAACGATTCTCCACATTATCGCAATATTAAATGAATTCTGTAAAAACAATGTTGGGAAGTTTATTACAGAGGTATTTGTGGTCCAAGGAATAGAAATAATGCAAAGGTTATTTGCAGTCCTCAAGGCACAACACACTTATTAATAAAATGTTTTACAATTGTATTTGTCTGAATAAATACATATATAATAATTAATTTCCTGGTTCCCCTGTAGGAAAATGTAATAGTTCCACTTAATGATTAGAATCCTGTAACTGGTTCCTTTTTTAAGAGTACAAGATTACAAGTAGATTCCCATTAGGAAGCTACTACAATCAACAATCAAATGCTCTTGAGGGATTTTTTAATAGTATAAGAAAGTAAGCTAACAAATAATATACACATTTGGTGGTACCAACTAAATGCTAAGCTGTGTGTACCTTAAAACCTTAGTTTAGAAACACTGTACCTGAGAATGAATGTTGCTCATGGTGATCACTGAGTACATACTTTTAAAAAAGACCAAATAAGCCACCATAAAAGGATCTTTGATTTGCCACACTGGGGTAACAATTAAATATTCAGTATAAGACCATACAACATAGAGTTTAATAATAGGTTCTAATAGAAAAATATTTAAGGAAACAGAAACAACCTGGAAGAATTCTGTTTTAGATGTTTGGTGATCACTGGATTAAACACTTCTAGGGGAACCACTAAAGGTCACCACTTCTATATCTGGTGATCTGTGTTCCTAGTGAATACTATATTCCTGAAAAGAAAATGGCTCTTGGTGATCAGTGGGTACATTTGGGAAAAAAAATACAAATTCTACTACTTTAAAAGTTTCTTTGTTTTTCCCCATTGGGGGAACAGTTGAAGATCTAATATAGGGCCATGCTGAGTTTCATAACAGGTTCTAAGTGAAACCCTTTTAGAGAACTTCAAAGAGCCTTTGAGGAGATTTTTGTACAAGTGTAAAGATGGAAAAAAAGGTGACTCTCAAGGGTACCATTCCACTGAGACGTGTTTGAATCATGAGATCACATGTACCAAAAGTGTAAATGTCTCTAATATTTGCAGAAACCACTTATTAAGAGGTATGTTATATTAGGGCTTGGACTAAACTCTGTAGGGTGGTAGATTATTGATAGCAGGGTTGGGTAGCTATGTTGAACACTAATGCTCTCACCTCTTCATGTCCACTGTGGTGAGAGTAAAATGAACCCCCTTAAGCCAGAGAATCATGAAGAGCCGCTGGCAGAATGGACAGTTGCCAACTCCTTCACCATCATCACTTGCCTGTGGAGAAAAAAATTCTAATCACTTAAAAAGTGGCTTCATTTAAAAATATACCAGATACCATAAAGCAATAGCTGGTATTTTCATAAAGCTTGACTTCATGTTTAACCATAAAATGGATGAAGTGAGTAATAGACTTCTTGTTCTTTGCGGTCTTCTCCAGAAACTTCTTGTTTTTGGTCAGTCTTCTCCAGAAACTTCTTGTTTTTGGTCAGTCTTAGTCATTCCAAATATTATTGACAAATTGTGGGATTTTGCCACAGGTTTGTCAGGAAGTGCAGCTTCTGACATCAAGTTCTTGAAAGTAAACTAATCTCAAGTCTTTTTACAAAATATTATTTGTACAATTCTATCCATTCACATTATAAAAGAAGTCAATTTAGCATGGTCTAAACTTACTACAGTTTTACAGTGTGCTTATTTCAAATGAAAAATAGAAAAGTATGCCAGTAAGTCAAATTCTGACCTTGATGAAGAGTTCGATCTTTGGTGCTTCTGCCATGACTCCGGTTGTGTGTCCTCACCTCCTTTGGTCTTTCTGATGTCAAACCTTTACTGACCAACTCAAGAGCAATGTTTACATCACTGAGTCCCAATAAGCCCAAATATCCACTTAAGTCCAATGATCGTAGTTTAACGGTATTCCTTTAGTTTCGATCTTTTAAAAACCCCAAAACAATTTAAAAAGTGCAAAAAAACTTTTTTCCCTCTGTCAATACACAGCTCTCTATCTTGCCAGTTTCAGTCTGAATCTCTTCATCGTCTGTCTCTCACCACACCCGATGAGCATTCAGAATACCTGCCCACTGGACTGACCAGTCCAACCTGTCTTTTTCTCTCATTCTCTCTCTCTCTCTAGCTCCAGTCACTGACTTGCCTTAAGACATATCAGTGCTTTCCTTCTGTCTTCCTCCTCTGTCACAACATTACCACAAAGAATGGCTCTGGTGTGTGGAGAGGAACAAATATAAAGCTTTTACAACTAATGTTTATCTTTCATTGTCAGAGCTTTGAAAACGTTTTTTAACTGATCTCTTATATGGAAGACAGGATAATATGATAATACACAACCTTTGCATAGTAGTTAATTGTAGTATGGATAACATCCTGGGTAATCTGACCCCAAACTGTAGCCAAAATACAGGCCAGATTCCCAATGACATGTCATTCTGAGTTTCACTTTGTATTTCTTGAGATAAAACTGGACAGGAATTTGCATAAGGAGCTGTTAGTGATTACATTACATTACATACAATGTTATATTAAAACAAACTACGCTGTTATGTAAAAGCATGAGATCTTGCAAGGCTGTCAGTAAACTGTTACAACAGGTGGAGCAGTTTCTACATTTCTAGCAGCTGTCTCATTTGGTACACTAAATCTGGGATATAGTGACTCAAAAAAAAAGGTGTGACAGCATAAATCAGACACATTTTTTTGCCATCGAAAAACCAACATACAAGTAGAAACATGTATAATTCATGCATAAGACAAGACACTACAGATCGTTAGGAAAATTAAATAAAAATGTTTATCACATGCTGATGTCTGAAGATTTTTTCTAAAATATCCTTCTATTTATGCACACAAGGCTTTGCTTAATTAAAAATGTATAAATGTACACATTATTAAGCCAATATTCTAGTATATGCCTATACCTTCATCCTCGATTTTAAAAGCACACCTTTTGATGTTTTGATGTTTTTGAAATTTTAATGTTTTTTATACAATGTTTTAAAAATACAACTTGACTTTACTTGTTTCCTGTTGCTCTCTCATGTGATTATCTTACTCTCACTCACTCATTTTCTACCGCTTATCCGAACTACCTCGGGTCACGGGGGAGCCTGTGCCTATCTCAGGCATCATCGGGCATCAAGGCAGGATACACCCTGGACGGAGTGCCAACCCATCTCAGGGCACACACATACTCTCATTCACTCACGCCAATCAACCTACCATGCATGTCTTTGGACTGGGGAGGAAACCGGAGTACCCGGAGGAAACCCCCGAGGCACGGGGAGAACATGCAAACTCCACACACACAAGGCACACTGGAGGTGTGAGGCGAACGTGCTAACCACTAAGCCACCGTGCCCCCCTCATGCGATTATCCATTTACCTTCAACTTCAACTAAAGAGCTGAAGAAGTCACAGTATCATCACAGTATATCTGTGTCTTCCCATATCTATGTCTTCCCATTTAATTAACAAATTAATCATTAATTTGTCTCACTGGTCTGAAGTGTGGTATAGTTTACTGCTGTTCTAACCCAGCTACTGTACCTCAGCTACCCAACCCAGCTAACCACAGTTTCTGGTAGAGCAAAGTGTTTTATGTTTTTTTTGAGTCACTTTTACCTCTCTGTCAGCTCTATACGTCAAGCTTTTTCCACCCGCAGAACTGATGCCCACCGGATGATTCATTTTCTTCCTTTTTTGGTAGTTGCTTGCTTGCTTGCTTTCACAAAATTCTGAATAAAGTCTAGCGAATGCTGTGTGAGAGAATCACAGATCAGCAGATTCTCTAAAGTATAAACGACTTCTTATCTGTAACCAACAACCTGAGATTGAATTTTACTATAACGCTAGCAAAATGCCTGAAAGTCCTTGTGAAAAAAATAGTGTAATTTAATATGATAGTCTACTTGAGTTAGATCCTGAATGATTATGGCATACTGTTTAACTTATTTCTATCTTTTTAGCTGCTTTGTGTATATTTAAGTATACTGTAGGATTTTGAAGGACTTTGTTTGTGTTAAGTCTGTGTTAAAAGGTATTGATGGTTATTTATTTATTTATTTTAGATTTATTTTTATGAAACAATTCCATAAATTAGCTTCCAGCGATATGTTGGATGTTACTTGTATGAACTAAATTTTTCTTATAATTCCATTTTTATACATAACAACAAACTTTGGGGGGGGGGGGTGTTTCACTTTAATACCTATTTACAAAGTATATTGCTCTTTCTATTTTACTTAGGTAGTATATATATATCAGTATACTGTGGACTTGTGTATTTCCAATTGATGTTTGCATCACATGTGGCTAGAAAGAAAGGGCATGGTCAAACCCAGGGGCGTAAAGTGGGACACGTGGCCTTTATGTCATTTGAGTCGGGTGGGTTGATGATACCTGAAGATGGTTCGTTTGGTCGTGGCTGAAGTTGCAAGCATTAGCTTTTAGGTTTATTTTATTTATTTATCTTTTAATAAAACTTAATAAGAACAGGTATACTGCAAACAATGCATAATGCCGCAAGTAAACATTATGGGTTATTAGCTATTAAACTGAATAAAATTAGCTCTTTGCTAAACATCAGCTAATCACTTCCTTGATCAACAACATACTGTATCTTTTTTCTTAAAACTTTGTTCATGACAGTAGGATATTAAGTTTCTTGGAGGATACAAAAAGGACAAGGATACACGTGTTATGAAATACAGCAATTCCTGATAGTAACCCAAGCGTGCTTAGGAGACGTTTACTTCGGTTTGAGATTTCATTGAAAAGTTTAGATTACAAACAGAGGATTGTAGTCTAACTTTACTTAGTCACTTACAACGTTTGATTAAAATCTGGGTTGTGCTGCTTCAAAAGAAACTAAAGAAGTTATTTGACAAATGAGCACAATTTTGTGCTCATCACGTAACAAAAAACATAACATTACCACGGCCAAATGAATCACGTGAAATTCACATGAAGCAAGATTGAAGAAAACCTTCTCGATTTGAGGTTTAGTTAGCAGACATCCCAACCTGCAAAAAGTACCCCCCCCCCCTTAAAAAGTCAAAGAAAGGAGGACAAGTTAGTTGATAAAAATACAGCTGTTTATGGTTTGTTCATGTTAGTTCACAGTGCATTAACTAATGTTAACAAGATTTGAATAATGTATTAGTAAACGTTCAAATTAACATTAACAAAGATAAATAAATGCATTATAAGTGCGGTTCATTATTAGTTCATGTTAACTAATGTATTAAACTAATGTTAGCTAATGAACCTTATTGTAGTGTTACCTAATTATTTGTTAATTATATTAAAATATGTAGATCACTTTTACTATTTATATAAGCTGAAGATGAAATGCAAAACTTAAATGTAAGAAACGTATTCAGCTAAAGTTATGATTACAAAGAACTTTTCGAATGGGTTAAATTGATTGTATTAATATCTGAACTGGATTTTTTATTTTTTTTGAACTGGTTCATTAAAACGAACTGTCCGAAAGAATCGGTTCGCGGAAAAGAACCGAACTTCCCGTCACTATTTCTAGATACACTGATTAATTCGGTTCGGGAGAAGAGATAAAAGCCTGCCCACTCTGAGAATTGATTGGTTGACTTACCGAAACAGGCCAATCAGGATGCTCTCTGTTTTACATGCGCTTAATGAAGCACACACACGCAAGGTCTCTCGCTCCCTCCTCCCCTCCCTCTCTGCCGTGATAATACAAGAAATGACAAGAAAAAAAAACCAAAACAGCGAAAAACACTTTGTTTTTGTTTTTGTCTTAATCACTAAACTATGTGAGTTATACAAATATTAAAAAAAAAACACTGGCTGGTTTAATCCAAGCCACAGAAATCCTACTTTATGCTCAAATCATTGTACCCTATTTAAATATTTATATTAAAACATAGTTAAGAGAAGTTAGTCAGTCCTGTTGGTTTTATTCCAACATAGATCATGCTTCCTCTACCCACAAACCTTGATTATCACACCACTACAGAGCAGAGATGAGAAAGATCCAAACCGCACCATTCTTAAAACAACCTCAGTGGATTAAAAAAATCACTACAATCTAGTATGAACGTCTCTCTCTTTCTCTGAGAATGGCTGAGAAGGGGAGGAGAACATGGGAAAGACAGCATGAAATAACTGTGACAACAGGAAACGCTTGCCTCTCTGTATTTGCCTGCTGTATGTGTGACAGCTCTTCCCTCCACCTTGTTTCCACATGACACTGATGCATTCAGACTAATGCACTGTGTAGATCAGCATTCAGAGCCTCATGCAGCATCTTCACAGAGAAATCCACCAACTGGACCAGGTAAACTTGTGACCTCCAAGACGTTTGGTTTTAATCTTTAATTTCAGCTTCCTTTTGCAAGCCACATTTTAACAACAATATGTTTATTTAGTCTTTAGACACTGCTTTGAATTATTCAGTGTGTAAATCTTCAAGAAATTATCGAAAGAATACCCGTTTCATTTGTCAAACCATTCTGATCATTGAAGACAAAACAAGTGTTATAACTATATATTATAAATATTTTTATCTCTCTCTCTCTCTCTCTCTCTCTCTCTCTCTCTCTCTCTCTCTATATATATATATATATATATATATATATATATATATATATATATATATATATATATATAGGTTTTTCTCTATATAGGCTGTTTAGTCCATGTATAACGAAAGGTACAATCAACGTCTCAAGAGCTTTCAAACATTTAGATTATGACACGAAATTCTATAGAAAAACAATTTGGTGCAAATCATAAGAAATTTTTATTCACATTGATACTGTAAACTAGAAAAGAAACTCAATGTGATTTTTTTTTAAATCTGTATATTATGGGAATTGGAACACATTACTCACATGATGATTTTTATTTTTTTTTTTGTAAAGAAGAAAACTTGCCAGAAAAAGGTCAAGAGGCATGGGTTTGTGCAGTCATATGTGTAGCTCATGGACTAACAAAGACCATAGTGTAGTGTTGTGTAGTTCTTTCGCTGTCGCCTGGGTGATGATGGGTTAATTTGGGCTACTAGTGTGTTCATAGTTTAGAAAATTTGATTTTCTAAACTATTTATTTTATATATATATATATATATATATATATATATATATATATATATATATATATATATATATATTTTTTTTTTTGCTTTATTATAAACTATAGTTTATTAACAGAGCCAGACATGTTAAACAGTGGTGATAGTTTTAGTTCTAGGTATTTGCAGTTTTTTTTAGTATTTCCATGAGCACAAAAAAAAAAAGACTTCCTGGTGCAGACCGTGCAAAGTTTGTGTTCAAATCCATATTCTGATGTTTGGAAGATATTTAAAGTATTGAATAAATATAAATTCTACAGTTATGTTGCACCTTGTCTATATATGATTATATGTGTCACCTGATTATATGAGTCGCCTGTTTTGATGGACAAGGGCTAATCACACAGTGCTTACAACAGGAAATTCTTGAAATAACAGACAAAACCACAAGCTGCTAGTCAAAGAGAATTGACAAATTTCAGACAAAAATGAAAAAACATACCAAGGCCTGTTTCCATCTCTAAATATCCATCTCTATTGCTCTCTCTCAGGTATGTTATTGAACACAAGGTTCAACAAAAAGCACTTGCTGCTAGTCCTTGTTCTTTGCTGCATCCTTATGAGCTTGCAGAAGATGCTTATGTTTCCTCTTCTGGGAACTGAAATGAAAACCAACATTACCATTCTGCTGTGGTACTGGCCTTTCCAAGTTCCCTACAGACTTGAAGATGACGTATGCCTGAAATATTACAGCATCTCTGGTTGTCGCCTGGTGGACGACCGCACACTCTTTTCCACCGCTGACATTGTCGTCTACCATCATTATGAGCTGAAGGTTGGCAGCCAGAAGCTTCCGCTCCATCTCCCTCGACCAGTTCACCAGAGATGGCTCTGGTTGTCTCTGGAAGCACCAATACACAATGGGGATGTAAGCCAATATGCCAGGTTGTTCAACTTGACCATGTCATATCATCCTGATGCAGATATTGTGGTACCATATGGGAAGATTGATGAAAAGGTTGGTGGGACTGATGGGACTTTTGTCATGCCAGAGAATAAAATCCATCTGGCGTGTTGGGTAGTCAGTAACTACGGGAACCATCACAAGAGAACCAGTGTGTACAAACAACTTAGTAAGTTGGTCTCTGTGCAGGTGTATGGCCGCGCTGCGAGAAAACCAGTGAGTCAAAGTGCACTGCTGCCTACGATTTCCCGTTGTTATTTTTACCTTGCTTTCGAGAACACAGAGTCCGCACACTACATCACTGAGAAGTTGTGGCGAAACGCTTTCATGGCTGGCACCGTTCCTGTAGTGTTGGGTCCTCCGAGAAGCCATTACGAAGCTGTTGCACCACCACATTCTTTCATCCACGTGGATGATTTTGATTCCATAGCCAGCCTGGCCAAATTCCTAACAGAATTAGCTGGAAATGTGAAACTCTACAAGTCTTACTTCTCCTGGCATGAAAAATATACAGTGAAACTTTACACAGACTGGAGAGAGAGGCTTTGTAACATTTGCCGAGACTATGACAAACTTCCTTATCACAAGATGTACCACAAGCTCGGGGCATGACCACAAGAATAGCAGTCACCATGTGATCCATAATAGTGATTTTACAATGCAGGGAAAAGGCAAGCTGTAAAATGTCTAGTAAGAATAACAGCATTTGACTGAGAGAAATTGTTGTACTGACTGAAACCAGCAGCTCCAGTTCCGCTTCCTACTTTCTCACATGCAAACACCTGGAAGTGGTTTCTACAGGATGTGCCAGTCAACCCAGCCTTAAACAAAAAAATCATCTCCGCCTAATGCTGAAGCCAATCCTTAACACCAAGTATTTAATACTCATTAAATGTGATACAGAAAGACTTCTTTAAAACCATGTTATTTAGATGAATATAATTTTCTGTAAAGACAACACAAGACTTGAAGAATCAAAGGATGTGTTTTAATTGCTACCGCTCAAAGTGTGGAAAATGTGTTTGTCAATTTTCAGGAAAGCCATCACTGTTAAATTGTCAATATATTATCGAATTTCACATCATTTACAGGGTTGTACACAAGAGTATTCGAGATGTGAGATGTAAATAAGGCACATAAGTCAATAAAACATTCAAATCAAACTGTTCAATGTGTGCGTGTTTATCAAATCCAGCCTTAGGGAAGCAGTGTTTAATGCTCTTGCAAAGGCCAAATCCATGCTTACATACAGATACAAAATCGGTCACATATCCATACATGTAGATCAACAGGAGCCAGAATAAAAGAAATCAAAACCTTTGAACAATATCATGGATTATTCTTATCACAAAAAAGTTAAAAAGTTCATCTAAAAATATAAAGGGGATGAATATTTACAGATCAAAGGAATTTTCTGAAGGGAAGAGGAGGTGCACATTTAAAAACAACTTAAAAAAAAAAAATAAAATCATGTTTTAATACAAAGCCATGACTTGTGCAAATGCATTTGATCACCAAGTAGTTTTCATTTCAAAACCCTCTGATCTGAGGAGTACATTATATGCTGACAAACAGCATTCATTTCTGAACCAGAACGGCTCGGATTTCAAGCACGTGGCATGAGAAAGCAAGTTTGCAGAATTGTTTTAAAGAGGAACAGTCTATTTCACCTAGAGCATTTGAGCAATATTCAAACTCCCTTATTCTGGTATTGCCTCATGCCCTAATGTTGGTAAGGAGGGGTAAAGGCTAGACAGTCAGCTTAGCTTGAGAGAGGACCCATTACTCCAGGATGCAGGGCCTGTTTGACATCCAGTCGATGAAGAGGCGTACAACATGTACAGTGTTGGCATGCTGCCAGCGTGACCGGCTCCTGGGTAACCCTGACTCGAGTGGGAGGTGCCGCCCATATGTGGAGGTGGCGTTGGGCTTTGATCGTAATACTGACCCTCAGGACCCTCCTCGTCGAACGGCAGCGCCAGTCGCTTGCCTTTCTGTCTACGGTTACAGAACCACACACGCACCACCTGAAACAAACAAGCAATGTCACAAAAGGAGCACAGACAAAACAAGAGATGAAACGTTAACAAAACAGGTTCACGTACGTCTCTTTCCAAGCCAAGATCATCAGATATGTGGGTTATTTCCAGTGTATTGGGCTTAGGACACTTGAGAAAGTAGGACTCGAGGGCAGTGCGGACCGAACCCTCCAAGCTGGTCCTCCTCTTTCTTTTTCTTGTGTCAACGAAAACCCGCTCAACTTTGTACATCTGTAGAAATGATCCAGGTTATTGCTCACTATAGAAGCAGCTGAAAGCTGTTACGTTTTAGCTGTTTCTTAATCATGGCCTTAAAGTTCTCCTGCCCAGCACATTAGCATATTCCCCACACCAGGGCTGTTAACTCAAGCGTGATGTGGATAGGTGAACAATACATAGCAAGGGGTACTAACGAGTACTAGGACCAATAAAACATCTACTTTAGAGGAAAAACGTGCTGGATTGAAAAGGGCCTACTTACATCTTGGGGGTTTTCTGAAGTTTCTGCCTCATTCAGCCATTTCTGGAGCAGCGGCTTAAGCTTGCACATGTTCTTAAAGCTGAGCTGAAGCGCTTCAAAGCGACAGATGGTTGTCTGACTGAACATCTTCCCTGCACACAATGAGGGAACATTTACATGTAAACTACTACAGTGACTTCATGCATTCCTATTGCAAAAAAAAAAATTAGTAAACTTTCTAAAGATTTAGGACTTCTAGGAATTTTCTTGCAAAGGTTACTCAATCATTTGCAAAGGAACGTTAATACTAGTGAATCCTAAAGTGCAGCACACCATCACTCACCATAGAGATTCCCAAGCGCAAGTCCGACGTCCGCTTGTGTAAAGCCGAGTGTGATGCGCTTGTGCTTCAGCTCCTTAGCAAACTGCTCCAGATCCTCTGTGGTCAAAGTCTCCTGAAGGTAAACATTGATGCATTTGTACAAAATAAATAAATAATAAAATTAAATAAATAAAAGTATATTTTTTAATTATAATTAATTTACAAAAAAAAAAAAGTATATATATAAAATTTGTAAGTCGGTCAAGATGGATGCATTTAAGAAACCCTGCGTAAATGTGACCAATAAAACACATTGTTAAAAGATATAAACTGAAGTCAATCCACAAAGTACGCACCTCTTCCTCGGAGTCGCTGCAGCCGCCGCTGGAGGAGCCGCTGCTGCGGGCGCTGTTCTGCACCTGGGTCGCGGCGGTGACCTGCGCGGCGGCTCCGCTGTAAAAGCCCGGACTGCCGAAGCCGTTCCCAGGTGGAGACGGTGACAAAGAAGGGGAGGATGTAGACGGAGTCGGTGGGGCTTGGGTCACAGTGTTCGGAGCTGCGATGTGAGAGAGACCAGGCCAAAAAGACGGAGTCCAGGGGGCAGAAGTAGGATAATACACCCCGGCGGGCACGGAGGTCGCCGGCCCGAGAAACTGTTTATTCTCAGCTCCGCCGTACTCTTCAATCCCGTCTTTCTCGGTCTTAACCTCGGGCATTTTAATTTGCTCCCGGGTCTTAGCGATAGGAGGGCTCAGGTTAGAGGGCTGTGTGGCTGCAGTGGCCCCTGCCACCTGCCCCGTGTACTCAGGGGCCGTAAACGGGTACCAGTGCTTGGGCTGAGTAAAGTCGCCCACCTGAGCGTCGTTGTGCCTGAAATCTCCTCCGACCGGCGGGAACGAGAAAAAGGGCTGAGCAGCATTGATACCGTTGAAGGGCGGCTTGTTGAACAGCAGCCCCGGGTCTTGGAGCACGTTGTGCGGAAACTGCAGGCCTTCATGTCCCGGCGCTGAAGAGTACGAGGACATCGGCCTGGAGAGCTCGTATGCCCGGTCTTCTGGAGGACTCTCTGGGCGATCAGACATCCTCCTAAATCAAACAATCCCACCACAACGAAAAAAAAACAAACGTCCCCAAAGAGCTGCTCTTATGTAGCGGTGTTAAACAGGCCCATGCTAATAATTAAAGTTTAAAACAAACAGCCTCACAATTTGTCGTGTTCTAGACTGTGTGAAAATGTGAACAGCCCTCGTTTAATGCCATCAATTCATTTCCTCCAGTATGTCACAAACACCCTCGCGTGAAAAGGGCAAACTCCTGAATGTGGACTGCAGCCTGCACTCAGGTTTTCCTAATCAATCCATGTTGGAGGCAGGAGTGTTAATGATCTAACCTCCCATTGGTCACCACACACAATGGGGCTCAGCTGATGGGGTATTTGTGAATGAACTTGATTTCTGTGGACGAAATTTAAATGCCTCCTCATTGGCCACATTTAGGGAGCACTACATAGGGTGCACTACATAGGGTGCACTGCATAGGGTGCACCAGCCATTCTTTTATTTCCTGTTGTTGATGAACGTGATTAATGTGTATTGAGCTTTGTACATGTATTAATCATTTTGGAAAAAAAAACCAAACAAACAAAAAAACAAATAAAAATCTCATATAACGCGTTATGGAGGATAAATGAGATTCATTTAGAGATTTTCTAACCCATGACCTCTGTGTCCGTGTTGCAGTAATTCACCCATATGCACTGTATTTCTAATGCAAACTAGTTAACGTTTTTAACACGCACGACACGTGACTTTGTTTTAATAATTTCCTCGTAATTAGCCGTCCTTCATATTGAAATTTTGCATCCATTGGAAAAAGAGTTAAAGTGATTGGAGTGAAGATTACTTGTAAAAATCAATTTCGGATTTCAAGCTGAGGATTTTTAGGGCTTTACAAAGTGACCACAAATAAAATACAGGTGTTTTTCGACCTGTTTTTCAAAGTGGAAAATGTATAAAACAAAATTTAGCAACAACAAAAATCCCTAAAACATTCAACATAATTTGTATAACTGTTGTTATACTATATATATAAGTTACATGCAGATTCTGAGTTAAAATATATAATAAAAAAAAATATAATAAACATGACTAACGTTAAAACCGTGACCCAATATATTATAAAATAATAATAATAATAATAATAATAATAATAATAATAATAATAATAATAATAATAATAAAAGCACACAGATGCTATTTTCTGTGTTCATTTCTCTAGTATTTAGTTGTGTAGGCATTCAGCTTCTTATTTCCGTTTATTTTAAGGTATTTACATAAACATTACTACACGTTTTAACAATCTATAACATCACGAGACGTTGTAAATTTCGGCGATTATTTCTAATCACATTTCAAAACAAATAGTTGTGTATAAACTGTGTCTCTGTCTTCTAAAGTACTTTGAAGGACGACAGCAATAAATAAAAAGGTGAAATGTTTGTCTTTCAGCTCGGGCTGATGGAGTGTGGGGTCTCACACTGAAACACAACAAATCACCTTGTTATCCATCGACATTATTCAGGAAATCAGAGAGAAACGAGACATCGAGGGCAAAAAAAAACTTTACTCTTCATTTACGTGTCTTTCCCTGAAAAAAAAAGAAATATATTTTAATATATTTTTATATAAAAAAAAAAACATTAATGCACATTTTGTGAAGGTCGGCAGGAGACGGGAGAAGGGGGGGGGGGGGACAGAAAGGGTAAAAGAGAGAGACAGAGGGGGGAGAAAGGAGAAGACAGAGACAGAGAGAGAGAGAGAGAGAGAGAGAGAGAGAGAGAGAGAGAGAGAGAGAGAGAGAGAGAGAGAATGGGGCAGAGAGAGAAAGAGAGAGAGAGAATGGGGCAGAGAGAGAAAGAGAGAGAGAGAATGGGGCAGAGAGAGAAAGAGAGAGAGAGAGAGAGAGAGAGAGAGAGAGAGAGAGAGAGAGAGAGAGAATGAATGGGGCAGAGAGGCAGGAAGCCGCGCCACGGGGTCGTTGAGGGGGGTGCGGTGGTGCGGGGGTTTCTGCCTAAAGCCCGGGGCGCCCCGCAGGTTCATGGTACAGATCTGCGATGGGCGGCCATTAGCTGCTTTTCAGCGCCAACAATAAAGCCGCTAGCCTTTGATTTCGATCTTCCCCTCCCCTGCATCCCTCCCTCCACCCGAAACAAACACCAGCTACAAATTTCACTATTAAGCACAATTGAAAGAAAGTGTAAAGCTCACAATAAAGGGTGCCAAAACTTTGGCATGCACATGTACACTCAAAGGTTGCCTCAAATATATTTTGTGTTTCCACCACGCAGCCATATCAATTCCACCACCATCACCAACTAAACAATCCTCAAACAATCCACCCCCTGCCTTCAAACAACCTTCAGCAAACCAAGAACTATAGGCCACAAGTAATGCTTCCATGTCTCCTGCTCGGAAAGAGCACCCAGGAGGGCCTCCCAGGGCAAGATTTAAATGACATCAAACCACTGCTGCAGGCATTCTAGTGGCCCATGGACTTGGGTGGATTGTCATGCAAAGTGCAGACAGCAGAAGAGAAAGTGGAGCGAGTGGAGCTTCAGAAGACCATCAGCAAGAGCAAGAAGCACCCAGGGCTCCAGCAAGGGGGTGACTGAGGATTAGTCCTCCAAAGCACCCAGATGGCTTTTTTCCCCGCCTCAGATCTCATCTTTTAAACTCTATCTGAAAAGAGAATAGAATTTTCTAGTCAACCACATCTAGAAGGTTTCACAATTACACAACAGCAGTTGAATGATGCAGCATGATGACAGCTGTTTCCAATTATATTAGCATGCTCAGAGAACATTATATCAAAGTGTGGCAGAAAGCACCACCCAAACATATACTGCAGCTCAAAAGCCAGCTTTTAGTAAACATCTGGGCTGAATGTAGTGTTAACTTGTTATTTTAACTTGATCATTGATCAGGTGAAACACAAGGGGGGAAAAAAGCATACATTTTTTTATTAATACACATTGATGCTGAAAGTCAGGAAGTCTTAACAGAAGATGAAATGTTGAAATCACAAACTGTTGCATGCTATTTCTACCGACGTGTCAAATGTCTAATCTAATTGATCTATAAAGCATGTGTTTATAACTATGAGTTTGAAACATGATAATGATTCCCATGTCATGTATCATTTTCTATATGAAAAATACCTTGGCATAATGTGCAAAGATTATTGGGTTAGGGAGAGCTGATTCAAAAGGTAGTAAACAACATATAGGTAATATAACAGCCAAATTATTATACCAGATTGTAGAGTCAATAAAATATATAGATGCTTGAAATAACAAAATAATAAAATCCTAAACAGAAAATCTCTTCCTGGGATGTCTGATATGATAGTGTTCTGTTTTGTTTTTTATATATGCATATATAAAGAGCAAGAGCTGATTATATATAAGCTGAGATATATATATATATATATGAGATATACAAGGAGTTACTAGCATCAAAAGATTTTGGGTAGATTATGCCTGGTCTTGGTCTGACTGCTCCACAGTTGAGACTCTTGATATGACCACTGTGATGGTCTTTTAATAGCTTTGACACCCAGATGATGACCACCGTCCCTCTCTCCCCACATATCTTGATCGGGTGGCCTACGGCTGCCTTCCTTACCATTCAAGCTGACAATGGCCTTTAATGGCCCCCCTGACGATGCGCTGCCTCTGAGCCACACCTAAAGTGGCCCTTAAGTGGCCCATTGCAACTGGGAGCGGGGGAGGTCACAATGATACTGCTGTGGAGACATTTCACTTAAAGTTCTATACAAGATCATTGCAGAGTTCAATTCAAGTCCTTATCTTACCAAGCCTGAACCTTTCTAGGCTCGAGTTATTATGGGTATTTTAAGAAGGATGGGTAAACTTGACCAAGCAAGTTTATATGTCAAAGTTAGGTCAGGAATTTTAATCCAATTTAGAGCACCTGGAAGATACACAAGGTTTGAGGGAGTTAGAAATGTCAAGCATTGGCATACAGGTTTATTACATATGTTGATGTTACCATCCTGAAGTATTTTATTCCCTTTATAGAACACAGTGATCTAAGAGAAGATTTTCCCATGCTGGAAAACTCCAGACTTTTTTCAAAAGATGTTATTTAAATATCTATATACAGAATTGATGTAGCTTTTTATTCTGTTCTTCATTACAACAGAACAGTGTGGTTGCTGCTTGTTTAGCATGTTTCTAGGCTGAAAATATCAACCGGAAGAGCATTTGGAACACGGCTGTATTTCTACAGATAACAAACAAGGAAGTATTCAGTGTTTTTACCATTTGACTTGTCTTATGATGGTCCATGTGACACTGTAACCAAGAGCCTTTAATCATCTAAACTCTTAGGATGATGTGTGCTAAGACACAGTAACGTGTTTATCAGAAATATTTTCTTCTAGAAACATTTCTCAAACTGACCAGAGTTAGTTTTAATGAGTGATAAAGTTGAGTTTAACGAACTTTCTCATGGGTCAAACATTAACACCCTAGCAAACAGTAGTGGCTAAGAATAAAATAAACTATTCTGTATGTGTTGAAAATTAATAAAAAAAATTCCATGTTTCATGTTTGAAGGCTCCGTTTCCATGGCACAGCTTTGCCTTTTAGTCAAGTCAAACAAAAAGCTTCATTAACAAGGTAATTTATTTCTACTAAAGTGACTTGTGTATTGTGATGATTGTGTTGCTTATACTGTATACACAAAAAGTCTGACTAGAAGTTTAGACAACAATAGACCAACATGGGAAATGTGAAAGAAAGAGGTGTACAGACAAGAACAGGTCAGCTGATGAAAATGGAGAAAAAACGCTAAAATGCATGAGAAGGTACAGACTCATATACAATTGACATAAAAATGTTTTCCCATAACTGGTAAAGTTTCTACTCATAAAGGAATGCAGTGTATGCATGTAAAACACATATGTTCAATATAATCATGTGAAACAGCTTCACAATCAACATGCAAAAAATTTAAAAGAGGGACTGTATACAAGTATGAGGAAAGGTTACTAGGGCTGTCCGGGTGCACAGTGTTCATTATGAGTGCATTGAACAGTTCAGTTAGTTCGTTTTAAAGCTCTGTGTTTATTTTTATCCAGGCCTCATCCTTATTTGGTTTGGGGGTTTTAATAGGTCTTTCCTATTATATTTTGTTCTGAAGAACTAAGCTAATAAGAAATCACTGTCCAGTGTTAGATAGGTGTAGTGTGTGTGTAATGTTCTTTTGAGTGAAAAGGTAACTTCTGGATGTGTTGAGCAGGGTGTGTTTGCGTAGGCATCCACGTCACTTGTGGTTCCTGCCGTTCTGTAAGGTCGAGTCGTCAAACAGTGGATTCTTCACTTCCATCTCTCCAGTCTAAAAAACGAAAAAAAACAAACAAACAAAAACAAAAAAAAAAAACAAAAAAAAAACAGTGAAGCAGTGGAAAAAAAACAAAAAACAGTTTATCATTATTATTATTTTTATTATAATTACTACTACTTCTACATGTCCACTATTAATTTAATTTTCAGAAGTATACAAGTTGGATTTCAGGAAATTTAGTAATGACACTTTTTGCTAATACATGCACATGTGCATAAACTTGCTGTTACTAGCTTCTAATGGTGCAGCTCCTAAGGCATTTAACTATGTAAAATTATCCTTATCCTTACATCACTACTGGAAAATGTAGTTAAACTATTATCTTAAGAAAGATCTGGGATCTGGGCCCTTGTCCAATAAAAATAAATAAAATAAATAAAAGCACTTTTAAATAGGGTTTATTATAAGCCTTCACTTTGGGATTAGTGTTGAATAGGTAGAATTAGACCTGTAAAATCAATCAATCTATCTATCTATCCATCTATCTATCTATCTATCTATCTATCTATCTATCTATCTATCTATCTATCTATCTATCTATCTATCTATCTAACAGTGACTTGCTTCTGGCACTGTGGCATTTCTGCTCTGTCAGAGATGTAAGCATATCGCTCATAAGATTAAAAATACACAATCACACCAAAATACACAATTCCCTACACAATCTAATCTGTAGCGTTTTATTAGCTCACCATCATCCATTGTCTACAATACATTTCTTCTTCCTCTTCACCTTTTAGCCATTTTCTCCTCAGCTAAAGAAACTCTTAAGCCTCTTAAAAGTCTTCCTCTCTACTCTTTAACCTCTTAAGGGTTAGGATGCGTTGAGTATAACTTATCTATACTAGGATCTTCTGCTTAGTTGTGAAAGGAAACACACTCATTTCTAAGAATTTCTCTTCTTAGAACACTTTGCATTAAGAATTCTCATGAATACAGGCCCGGATTATTAAGAGAGAGACTAAGACATTTAATAGCACATGTACTTCAAGGCTAAACTACATCATGCACAATTTGTCTTCTTCTTAAACCACGAAAGAGAACGCTGTAGTCTGATTTCCCAGAGATAAATCACACAGTGAGCTGCATACCGTAGTGAGGCAAGGCGTCAGGACACTCCACTAAAGAGTACATCCATGACATGTCCACTATGAACGGTGCACCCTGTTAGGAGTAGCTTTACCTACTCACAGTCACGCATGGGGACAAACTAAACAAGCCACTTTATTTTTTTGTTTACCGGTGCGAGTCCGGGACACTCGTATACCGTGAAGTCTCCTTCTTCGGTTTCCTCGTCCGACACAACTCCAGGTTCAGAGACTTTAGGTTCGACTTTGTGTCTGTGGATTAAAGCAAAACTTGTCTGAAATCCAAGCCGGCTGATTAATTACAGCATATAAATAAACGGTTAAAGAATACAGCAACAGTTCAGACTGGTGAGGTCAGGTTTCTGCTACAACTTACCGCAGTGAGGCTGAATCTGTAACACTATGTATTCTAACTACAAAGGTTATAACATAATAGCAGAGCAATACAGTCATGACTTTGCCTATGTGTCAGACAGAATAAAAGCATTTAATTATTTAATAATTTGTGAATGAAAATTGAAATACAATGTCTAATGCTCTATATATGCCTAGTACAGAGATAACCAATGAGAAAGCATCATATACTAATTAATAATTCCTAACAATATAAACATAGAAATTAGACTGGTGTCTAATACAAAAATAAATGATCCCATAATTGGCATGTGTCAATTCAATGCCCTTTTCCTACTTTATGTGTCACGTGAGTCAATGTTTCAGCAAAGCCGGTTCAATTAATTAGACCTTTATAGTATTATCAAGTATTTAACAAGTATTTGAATTTATGCCTGATTTCAGAATAAAAGGAATGAATGCTAAACATGATGTGTGTGTTATCAAGTGCGGGCTGACCAAGGAGCTTTAGGGTGTTAATGATATAAGAGTGTGTACTTTTCCATAGAGAGCATTTGTTGTTTCTGATGTTGGTAGTGATACATCTGAGCGCTGTGAGCCAGCTTATTGTCCCCCGACTGCAACAGAAACCACAAAGAGGAAGAGACAAAGAAAGAGACTCAAGCCTTAAGGTAGCAAATAAGAAGCAAATCACTGGCTTCAGCTTTAAAGCAAAAACGTTGCAAGTCCTCTACTGTGATGCACTTTTAGCTCACCGAGTTGCTGCTAGAGTAGCTGCTTCCCACCGCATGAAATGCAGGGTAGTCTGCTTTCTGAGTCAAATGGCTCTCTTTCTGTATCCTACAGAAACAAAAGATGATTTGAAACATTACAAATCCTTAATACTTCATTCGAAAGATAATCATTTCTATAAACAATTCTGCTTTAGAAGGGAATGTCAAGCTTCCAAAACATTATACTTAGTTTTTTCCTTCTTTCTACATGCATGAATTTCCTCCTTATATTTTATATCACTGTGTATATGCATAAATATTATTTAGAATTTATCTAAAGTTATTTAGAAAAAAAAGTGCATATTCTTGCAAAATAAAAAGCCATTATAAAATTATGAAAGCCATTATAAAAGAGAGTGCAAATTAAAACCATTATGTTTTTTCACTCCTTTTGCTGTTTTATTCATTTATTTGGCAGATTTTAAAGCTTTAAAGTCTTTGAGGTTTGCTTCTCCCTGACACTGTTGTTCTTATATAAATCCCTCCTGATAGAAAACATAGGTTTAATAAATGCAGAGTTAAAGCATTGTGCTCCGTTCAATCAGTTTCTACTTATCTCAAGAGGCTGAGGGTCTTACTCAAAATACAAAAAAAAAAAAAAAAAAAAAAAAAACAAACCACGCCTGTGACTTGCACAGAACGAGTGCTAGATCTTACCGAAACCAACAGACAGCAGCCATGATGAGAGCCACAGTCCCCAAAATGATAAATGCAGACATCATGACTGTGACACAGACACACAGGGAGGAGAGATGGAGATCGGTCAGGACACACACAAATAATATTTTATATATATATATATATATATATATATATATATATATATATATATATATATATATATATATATAAATATATATATATATAAGTATATATATATAAATATATATATATATATATATATATATATATATATATATATATATATATACACACATACACACATACACATTATATATATATATATATACATATTATATATATACACACACACATATACACACACATATACACACACACATACACACACACATACACACACACATACACACACACATACACACACACACACATACACACACACACACATACACACACATACACACACAAATCCACAGAGAGCGCTCTGGTCCTGAACTTGCTGCTGTTACTTTTTTGCGCATAGCTTTGCTGGACTCTCTCATGCTACTTTCTTTAGTATGAGAGAAACTGACTGAAAGGAATGTTGGTCAGCCATGAACTTGTGCAAAAAAAAAAAAAAAAGACAAAATAAAACAAAACCCTGTCCCACAGCAGTTTTTGCCATGTTATACTACCACCAAGATCTTCTGAACATAGATTATTTTACTGTATGTACAGAATTATTACTATATGTAGAGTATTAAATAATTATATATAAAATCATCTAGAATATTATTTAATACACACACATTATATATACACATTATATATACATAAAACCTATTCTTTCTATAACGTCTATAAGTGATGAGAGATGAGGCGCCGGTACATACTAACGATCAGGCCGTCTTCTGGAAAGGTCGTGCCGACGTGCTTGCCATGACCTGGAGCCTTTGTCTGAGCTACAGGGGGTTTTAAAGTTTGTTGGGTCGGGGCGAAGGGGCTGTGTGTGTCTGGTTTTACCGTACTCAAGTTAGAGTACACGCTCTTCGGCATGGTCTGACTCTTCGGCTTAGGAGAATCTGAGAGAGGGTAAAAGAGATAAAGAAAAGATGTCAGAAAATAAAAAAAATAAATCTAAATATAGTGAGTAAAAGGGGCGACACAAACCTGACTCCCTGACATCTGAGACTTGCTGCTTGGCAATGACTGAAGACAGGAAGTCAATTTGTTCGTCGAGATCAGTAAAGGATGCATCTTTACACAAGAGAAACAGAGTCACTTTCACTCTTCACACAACAAACAGAGAATGATTAAAACTACTTTATTGCCTTCACTTGTACCCACAAACTGGATTAAAAAACAGGTAGCCCAAAAATCTTTAGTTTCTTTTAGACATTTTCTTTGGACAGTTCTGTCTTTTTACCTAATCAGACTTACTGCTAGAACTTTACTTGTGGTTGAGACGCATTTAAAAGAGAAAACTTTCAGTTTCAGGACACTTGTGACTTTCAAGACTTCATATATTAGACGGTGTTAAATCCTATTGTTCAATTTTAAGTACCATTATTATGGTGGTGATTGCTGTCTCTAAAAATGTTTGATTTTCTGCTTCTTGTGTTAAAATTTTGCGTTGCAACTTGCAGAGTGCATTTTTTAAAGAAAACTGGACACAGGATTCTTCTTTTAAACTGCTACCAGAGAAGACACGTGATTACTTTCTAAAATAATACAGTATGAGGTTTTTACTTCGTGAACCGAAGAGGGATTCGGTTTGAAAATGTGTTGCAATCATGTCACACAGTGCGCCTTGGGTTAATCTGGTGTAATTTTGAAACACCGCAAACTCCTTTAAAAATCGCAGTGTTTGGCTGATAGTGTGTAAATTTCTCTGGTACAAAAATTTTGAGTTTCCATCTTTGTCCCTTTTCAATTATTGCATTTGTTCTAAATGATAAATAAAAACATAATTGAAGCCATAGATTGGTGGATTTGTTTAGTGCTTTAAAGCCTAAATGTCTGAGAACATGGTCAAGGAACACACGGTCAAATATTTGTAGTTCTGATCCTTTCCTAAACTGAAATATGTTGAACTTAACACATGTAAAGTCAGAAATCTGACTAGCCCTAGAAGCGAGAAATTAGAAAATGTAAAAGATTAAATTTGATCTGAACCAATTAGGCTTAGGTCTGATTTGCATGCAATACAGTAAAGAACAGTCTGACATTCCCTGTGTAACATTTAGCTAGCAGGGTTTTAGTCATCTTAAGGTGTACTGAATGTCAAAATGTGCCGTAATACTTTTAACCCATTTTTGGCCAAAAACACCCCCCCCAGCAACAGCTACATCTGCCAACAAATTCCCACATCATACTGAAAATATCTTCATTAGTGTCGGGATATCGGATGGATTTTAATACTGATTGTAGTTCCTTGTTAATCTACTTTTCACTTCTGTCATTTTCTGTCCATTGTGTTTATTCTTTGTAGATCTAAACACTAATCCCAGCGTAGAAATTCACAGTAAGCAAGGGAGTGAATAAATAACTGTTTGTGTTTTGGGTCGTGCCGTCAACCCGAACATACGACACACGGCTTGCAAAATGTGCTCTTTTGCCACTCCGGCTTTCTGCTCGCTGTCATTTTTGAGAAGTCTGCGTAATCCAGCTGTAACGATCTGTCAGACTAAAAGAGAATGTGTAAGCCTTGGGGATGGAGTGTGTGCTAGTGTGTGTCCCAGGGGAGTAAGAGTGTGCCAGCATGCTGTTTGTTTGAGACGCTGTGAAAAGGAAACAAAAGAAGCGCATCATTTAATGGCACTGTTGGCCAGACAGTAAGCTGCATTCCAAGACTATAGAAGATCCCCTCCTGGCAACCAGCAGGGGAGTGTGTGTGGCCGAGCAGAGGGACACGGCAGGGGGCGAAGGACTTCACGCCCAGGACCCACCACCCCCTCTGGCACGAGAGATTCAAATATCACCATCTCGAGCATTCCACATCAGAATCTTTAATAACACAGTGAGCAGAAATGTTTGTGGGGATAATCGGTAAAAACGTCTGAAACCATGTTAAAGATAAACGAACAAAAAATAAATCAAACAGTGCTTGCACATTTTAGCTGCATTTACAGCTGCCTGTGAAGAAAAAAGTGAAAGTGAGCTCTGGTGATGAAAGTGAAATGAGAAATGAGGTGATGAGCTGCTCTGTAGTCCAGAAGGACAGCCATCTGGCTCCTAGAACATGCCTGATATGGTGCCACAGCACTTTCACTGACTGCTTTGTGACTCTGTGACCCCCCTCCATCAAGGCTGCATAGTGCACTCCTCAGCAGGTGTCAGAGGAGGTGGGCTGTGCCATCTGCACCTCAGGGGGGGTGAAATGAAGTGGGAAGGGCGGTGTGTGAGGTAACGGAATTGTGCGTCCACGGTCAGTTCCAGCACTCCGTAAGCAATAAGAGTGTGTTAAAGAGATATGCTCCTTATAAAGAGATGTGTTGCCTCTGCACACAGCACTCGCGCACTCACACTCAAACTGAATTAGCACCAGATGCTAAATCCAACGGACACATTTTGCATGTTAGATTTTTACCAAGAGAAACACAAATGAAGTTGCTGATGCTTCAATGAGATAATACTTGGGGAGTGAGAAGAGTTGAAGTTGTTTACAGGATGTAATGACAGTCAGAGAGAAAAAAAAAAAACTTTTTTTGTCTTTTTCCATGCTAATGTTGAATTCTTTGCTCTGCTTCAAACTACCCAGTGTTCAAGTTTATGAATTTCGAGAGAGTTTGCGCTCTAACGCACACAAATGAAATTTTAGCTACAGCCACAATAATAAGAAGTGAAACACAGGAGGATGTGTAACGGTTGCTTTCTACAGACCTAAGCCATGTGGCGCAAGAAGCAGTACAGAAAATAGAAATACAAGTTGGTTTAAAGGTGCAGTACAAATAGACTGGAAAATGTGTAGAACAGAGTAAAAAAAAAATAATTGTTCCCAAAAACAAACAAAAAATATAGGACAAGGAAAGAACAAGAGCTTTTACAAACGGAGGATGAAGTTGTGATGTAAATGCAATTGTTATAAAGTGTTTGAATTGCTGGCTTACACAACCAATTGTCCAGATAAATGAGAAGGAAATAAAAAACAAAAAACAAACAAACAATGTCTCAGGTCTGCAGCTAGAGGCATAATCTTTGACTTTACTAACTGGGGCCGAAATACTGCACTGTAATCACACACAATGCAGACAAATCCTTGGCGCAATAAAAAGATAGAGCTGTTTGTTTGGGGATTTTTTTTCTTCTAAAGAACGGCCTTGATACAATGCACTGAAGGTCTGTAATGTTTACTTTTACATAACTTACTTTTGATAAAGATACAAAATTTGAAGTATAATAAGCATATATAATGAAATATGAAACATGAAATAACAGGAAAAATAGGGATCCAGGGAGTTCTGGGGATTCCAGGTGGGAAAACCCTTAAGACTTTTGCATGTTGCACAAAATGCGGTAAACGAGCAATGCTGCCCCCTTGTGTTAGAGCTGCTTTATTGCATAAATCTGTTCCTCAGTACTCGGTTCAGTTAAATCAAGACATGATTTAAAAAATATCAGCATGTAGATATCAGAATGCCCCAGACTGTGTAAGAATAAGGCTAACATGAGGTTTCGCTAAGGCAGACAAATATCCTTTTACTCAGCTTGTGTTAGCATGGCAAGAGCAAAAAAAAACTACCACCAATGTAACTACCACTAATCTTACAGTTCCAGGAGCAACAGCTGGTAATATTATTACATCCTCCACTACTCCCACTGATCATTTTCCTGGCTTTATATTAATCAGTTCTGGGTGACAGATACATTTATTTTATTGGTACCATGTGGGAAATTCTTGTGTTACAGCAGCACGGTCGTGGACGTCTCCCCAACTGGCACCACGAATAAACACAATTAATTCATACAGCGTAGAAGACAACGGTGAATTAATCTGCCATCATGACCACTCCTACCATCCAGAATTATAAATAAATATACCACATTTACTTTCCCCTCTCCTGCCTGTAGAGGTAAATTCTATTGTAACTACAAATTCTATTTTTATGCCACAGACAGTTTCTGACTGCATGCTGTACCTTGTACACGTGTGAATGTGAAGTTCGTGTCTGCACTGAGCTTTGCTTCACAAACAGCCTTCGATTTCTACACATTAAATCTGCTGCATTCTTTTGTTGGACGTCATGGCAAGACATAAAGGAATTGAACTTCAAGGCATGGCATATCTAGTCTTATAAAAGGGATGAAGAAGCCTGTCTTTAATACAGCTCTACCGTGGAGCAACTGACTCGGACACCTGAGACACTCCTGTTTTCGTAGCTGTGCTGGTTGTGTAGGAGTTGGAGTTAAAATTATTTGATAGACTTTCCCCAAAACAAGCACTACTTAAAGAATCTATTTACAGATTTAACCCTCTCAAGTCGAGTCTATCGGAAAGGACATCACGTTTTTATTTTCTGTACACCAATAAAAGTTTTTCGATATGTTTGCATAATTTAAAAAATGCCAGGTCACTGACTGGTCCCTAATCGATCAATTACTCATAACTTAATCTGATAAAATAGTATATAAATGGGAAGTTTGGGAATAAATGGGAATGTCTATGGTCACATTCTTTTTTAACGTTATCAAGTGACAATATCTAAAGTAAATTTGAGGACAAATTTCACCTCATGGTAAAAAAAAAAACAACAAAAAAAAAAACATCTCAACCTCAACCCTTTGTTTGAGATCTAACTGTGAACTCCATGAACACACTACCACCTGAAGACCAAGATTTTTTTCAGTAAGGTCACACAGTAACACACGTATTAATCACTTTTCGCAGATCCATAGCAAGCATTCCTTAAGAAGTGGAACACAAATAACCCTGGTATGTCAGAGGAGCAGTAGAGCACAGGGGGAAAGGTGACTGCCAAGAAGCAGACACGTTTCCTTATTATCCAGAGACTTTTTTGTTCCCTTTAAGAAGATTAGAAAGAAGTAATGGGCAAATTAAGTGTGCTCAACCATCCATGTGACTAGAAACTGGTTCTCTTTGTGTACAGGAAACTGCTCAGCAAACAAGCTGTGGAAAAGAAAATGAGATGCTACTGGAGCTGTTTTTATAGCTTACTTCCTTGAAACACCCCCCCCCCCCCCTCCTATAGTGTGTTAGTATGACATTTCTTTGACAGGAGTCTCATAAGCACCGGTGCAGAAATATTTGTCAGTTTGCTTAATATCTTGCCTCAGCTGTGCTTTTAACTGACCTTTACTGCTAATCTTGTATAAGGATTGATTTTAGTAGTTAAAGTTTCATTTCACACTTCATGAGAAATAAAAGGTAACAGAACAGATGGAAGAGGCTGGAGCTCAAATTCAGTCTGTTTGCTTTGGAAACTGCGTTGTATTTTATCGTAGAGTTCTTTGCACACGTTGCTAATAGTAGTTGATGGACTTCCTGTAGAAAAGGAAAGACAGGAACACGCTCACAATGGGATCATTTCCTGGCCTTGGTATCTTTCAACACTATGCCACCAAACTCTGAACTCCTAATTAGTCCATGTTTAATTCTTCCTAACTAAAATAAATCAGAAGATCATTTCAGAAAAGTCTGCTTTCTACTTTTTCTGTTGCACCACTGAACACATTTCAGTTCCATTTCTTGTGACATAGAAAACCTCTTCGTGCAGGATGTAGGAATTTTTTTCCTGTTGTAGTTAATCCTCGTGTGTGCGCTGCTAACAGTGTTTACTGGTTAATGATTGCTAGCACAAGAACAGAAGAACAGTTTAACTAGAATATTCCTACCTAATTATCTCGGTGTTGTTAAATTTTGCTTCCTTAGTGCAGAAGGGTTTTTTGTATGACGTACACGTACCACTATTAACCATTTACTGCACTAGTATTTGAGTAAGTGAGCTCATGAAGATAGAACTTCACTGCTTCAGTAGTGAATGCTTAAGAGTTAGAAGAAATGTTCAGCACAAATGAAAAACTTTTACATGTTGCTCTGAGAGAGAATCTCGATTTCAGCAGTGATACGCAGATCAGGGTCATAAATTAAAGTCGGCAAGATGACTCCATGGATCCGACCTTCCTTGTGTGGACAGTTCAGGCTGGAGTAAGTGGTGTAATGACACAATCTTATAATGGTTACTTCCATCAAGATAATGAACCTGGTCACAATACCATGGTTTCTATGACCATGACAGTGATTTGTTAGGACCTCACTGACCTCGCTAGTCTCTAGATCTGAATTTAGTAGTGCACATTCGGGAGGTGATCACATGCGAGGAGGTGTAGCTGACAGATCTGCATTACAAATTAGATCGATGTGGAGCTGAAATATGTGAAAGGAAGATTTCCAACACCTTGTAAAGATTTGAGGCAGTTCTGAGAGCAAAGTGGATCCTACCCAATATTAGCATCTAATCTAATTTTATACTGGAATCATTTGAAAAATCAGCTTTTTTCCTGAATCTAGAGCATTTGTTAATGTTTTATTTGTCAGCTAAACTGAGTTTTTTTGGTGTCTGTATTATTTAATACTCCTATATATAGTTGGAGTTACTGCTGCTTTTTCGGGTACTTTGTCCACTGTAGAATGTTACTGAGGAGGACAGATACAGGAGGAACAAGAAGCATGTATGTGACTGTGAGACAGATCGGCTTGTGCTGCATGATCACTGTGTGGGCAGTGGACACGTGAGTAATCGATGATGACTCGATCTTTTACAAAGGTCAGAGATTTTCATGATTAATTCAGTTCTTACTTCTTCTTACCAGGTGAGCAGCTTTACTGTACCTCACACAAACACAGTCATACTTATGTTCTCCTGCCCAGTCTGCCTATGAATAGTTTTAGAGGGATTATTGATGAGGCCCAATATCTTTCAAGGCATGAAAGTCTAAAAGAGTTGATCCACTGGCCAACGTGGCTTAATAAATTAATACTTTCTGGCTGAGATGTAGAAGAGAGCCAGATGTGAGGCAGGTTCAGAGTGTCAAACTGTGGTTTCTTATTCAATATGTTTGGCCTCACAACTCCAAAGCTTGGGGTTTAAATTCAGATATATGTCTGAGTCTCAAATCTCCCCCTGTGCTCCCATTGGTTCTCTTCAGGTTCTCCAGGTTCCTCCACTTTGCTTATAATAAATTAGTCCCAAGTGTGAACAAAGGTGTGTGCATGTGTTACTGGGATAGAAATAATAGAGATGATAAAAAAAGATAAACAAATGAATGTACTGAGGTAATACTGTGATATAATTCTTATATATACAGCTTTAAACATGTATGAACATGGGAATTACCCATGCAAGTGAGAATAGGGGAAAAAAGTCTAATACATAATGCCATATAATGACTATCTTGTGTTTGTGTAATGTGATGGTAAATTTGAAGTGGGGGTGGTTCTGAATTAATAAACACACGGTTAATAAACAAAACATTTTAAATGGCAGCTCAATTTGCACAATTTGACCAAATTACAAATAACAATAGCAATCTGCTGGAAATTACCTCACATGACCAGAGGTCTGAGCCTCAGGGTTCAGAGAACAGGAGAAAAATTAAAACAAGCACATAGCCTAGACTGTAAAAAATAACATTCAACATTAAAATGTTTTTGTCTGATGCTGACCTTCGGATTCTGATGAGGAAATCGGACCAACTATCGCAGCATGAGAATGTAAAAACAGACAAGAGCTTAAAAGGGCAAGGCCAGCTCCGGTAGCATCTTATCACTCTGCCTCTGCTACTTAAAATGCAGCTCTGCCTGTAAACTAAGGGAACCAGTTTTAGATCCCACAGACAGCTGAGTACACTTCATTTACACACTCCTTTTCTCTGTGTGCCGGAAACCTTTGGCTGCTTTGTTCCTTCTGGGAAATCCTAAGTTCTACGTTTCTCATGCAACTCATCTTTCTCATCTTTTTTCCTTCCCTCACATGGTCGTGTTTCTAAAATGAAATGGAAATGAAAAGGAAATGAAATGGAAATAAAATAAAATTGGGGCATGGAAGCCTTTGTCATCACCACATATACATTAGAGCACAGTGGAATTCTTTTCTTTGCATATCCCAACTGAGGAGGTCGGGGTCGGAGCGCAGAGGCAGCTAGGATACAGCGCCCCTGGAGCAGTGAGTGTTAAGGGTCTTGCTCAAAAGGCCCACTGGTTGCAGCTTGGCATTGCTGGGCCTTATCACTTGAGCCACCACTGTCCCAATAAAGTATGCTTGAACTGCGGATGGACTATCCAAAGCCATAGACTCATGTGGTTCTTCTTCAAACTGTTGCCACAAAGATGGAAGCACAAAATTGTACAGAATGCGATTGTATGCTGTAACAATTTACCTTCACTGGAACGAAGAGGCCCCAAAAATTTTCCATCACAACAATGCCCGCGCGCACAAAGCTCCATGAAGACGTGGTTTGTCGAGGCTAGCGAAGGTGGAAGCACTTGAGCCCTGACCTCAACCCCACTGAACACTTTTGGGATAAACCGGAACACAGACTGTACCCTAGACCTCCAGACCAAACATTACTGCCACACGCCATCTAGTTGAAAGCCTTCCCAGAAGAATGGACGTTATTTTTTTCTAAAAAAATAAAATCTGAAATGGACTAAATCTGAAATGGGCATGTACCAGACACTCTTATCCAGAGTGACTTACATTTTTTATTTCATTTTATACACCTGAGCAATTGAGGGTTAGGGGCCTTGCTCAGGGGCCCTGCAGTGGCAAATTGGTGGACCTGGGATTTGAACCAATGACCTACCGATCAGTAGCTGAACACCTACTGAGCTACCACATCAAAAAGCACAGTTAAAACAGTTAAACGGTTTTATTGAACAGAGATAAAACTACATCTGACATACTCTACATGGATCTGATGACCAGTTGAAGTCTTCTGCTTGAAGTCAGTTAAAATGCTTAATGGTTAATTTAAGTGTAGCTTTTGATTAACATATTTACAACCACGTCACCCGCTATAGTTTATTTCCTGTGACGTAGGTTTGATTGTGGAGAAAGAGCAGGTAATGAGTGATTGTCTATACCTGTATATTGTTTACATTTGGTTCTTGTGTTGTCTCTCTCAATCAAACTCCAGAGAGAGAGAACTGAATGTTCCTGCACTGCCTTAAAACTTGAACTGAACAGCAGGTCATCATGATTAAATGTTTTTGTCCTTAGTTTAATATCCTGACAATTCCCACCCACCAGCCAGCAATCACATGACAGCTACTGACCAGAAAGGATGAAGGTTACCTTGTGCCTCTTCTGAGACATGTAAAGCCAGCAAAGCACATCTTTTCAAACTGCTGCTCATGCTGTGTCATAGGGCAGCAGAACACTGGAGGGGAAAGTCCTGTGCCTGTCTGCATACATGACCATGACCAATTTTGCTTCCTTGGCTCTTGGTTACAGATCATTGAGCTACAAACTTAACCTCCCAGTGTTAAGGCAAACGCTTTTTTTGCCCCATTTGACAGCTACTTGATTTGGTTCGGGGTTTTATTTTGCTCATGTGTGTTTACTTATGAATGCCAAAAGGCAAAGGCACAAAACTGGAAAACACAAATAATAATAAAAGATTTTTCTTTTTCTAAGAATTTTTTTTCCTCATATCTTTTTTCATCTATATACAGTATTACATTTTTTTTAGTGTTCTTGCTTGTATGCTAAACCCCTTTCAGCTTAAGGTAGGGCATGACACAGCGAGATGTATGCAAGATGTATGAATCCAAAAACAACCCTATATTTTTATTTTTTTGCACTGTACCAAACAAACAATTTCACTAGAACACATTACACTCAGCATCAATTATAAAACTGGCTGCATCATTTTCTATACACAAATAGTCATTCATCAACATTATTACTGTGCCAAAAGACTTGAAGAATGATGTCTAGAACTCGAATGATGACAATTCCGGAGCCTAACATATTTCTCAGTTACAGCAAAAAAAACACAGGTCTGACATCAGGTTTACATTCTAGGTGTTCCTCCTGAAAAGATCAATAGAACATTGTGCAATGAACTTATAAAAGTGTGTGTACGCAGCAATGCGATGAGACATGGGTGTATGTTTGATGTGCATCATTAAAATGTTTGGACATGGCTGGATTGGATCTCTGTGTTCTTGTGGGTGTGTTTGGAATAAAACAATGAACTATAATGAACAGAAAGTATGGCCACTAGCAGCACAGCAGTGGGTAAGGTTTAAGATACACCTGTTCTCGTCTCACGCTACCTGCTATATCTGGAGTACGAAGTAGTGCTGACTTTTCCGTCCTCCCCAGCCACAGTCGAAGGTTAACATTTGCATGGAAATAGTAATTGGGTTATTCATTATCAGACCTTACAAACGGCAGTAGCCAAACCCGCTGGGGAGTAAAGGCCTCCAGGAGTGTTTAGAGGTGGAGAGGATTAACAAAGCTTACAGATGAGACAATCCACAGGGATTTACTTTACAGTCCTGAACCACAAGTTTCTACAGATGAGTACTGCAGCCATCCCTGTGAGACACCAGCATGAAAGGGAGTCAGTGTTTGAATGTGAGGCCAGGAATATCTAAAACGTCTCAAAATAAAAATCTTAAAATTCAGAAATTGTACTCAGAGGCCTAATAATTTAAATGAAACATTTTTTGGTGTAGAAACTGAAATTGTTTTTTCAGATTTTTGCTACTGTCCCTTAGGATTATTGACACCATCTATTTATACACAAAAATATATACAAATCAGTGGTGCAACTAGGATTCCACTTCTGGCAACAAATTGTACATCATCACATCATAAGAGATGAAGAAGAAACAGTGTGTGCTCTTTGCGCTCTACTGTCTTCACTCTCATTGATAGTTGCTGCATTGAGTCTCTCCAAATCTGCTAGAGGGTGTTAACCAAATTAAATCAATTAATTTGATATACATGCACATCATGCTTTAGATTTACTCCTTTTCCTCCCATAGAGTTGCTTAGGGACCTCATAAATTCTTAAGCTGGAAGCTGGTCTGTAAACATTCAACCATTTTTCTCTCCTCAAGATATGAATACACAAAATTCAAACTAAGCTTAATTTTAGGCATCCAATATCATATTAAACACAATGAAAAATTTAAACTGTATGCAATGAATAATCCCAACATCAAGCCTGCTTTCACATTTCAACATATCTGGCCCTGCAGATTCTGAATCTTTAAAAACTCTAAAAGATAAACGGCATATCCATTCTGTGGGAGGAACGTTTTGTGCCGCACATGGCATGTTTTGTCTGCCGTAAAGAGCGAAGGATTTCTTCTTATTAAGGTTAATCTAATCTCAGATCAATCTGGTGCTTTTAATCAAAAAGCAAAGGATGCATATGCAGGCAGATGGAGCTGAGAGTTGGAAAATAGATGACGGGGAAAAACAGCCCAGCTGTTCAAGCTTATGAAGATTAAGAGGGAGCAAATAAAAGAGCAAAATAGGAAATGAGAAAATACAGAACAGCTCTCCATAATCTCTCAATCTCTGTGCAGCAACAGATCCCTGGTTGTGTCCCAAATAATGTACACACTATAGACTACGCACACTAATATTTAGTGAATAATTTTCAAAGGGTCGTAAAGTCTCAAATGGAACATTAACAGTTTTTTTTTTTTACTAACCAGAACACATGTAAAGACTTGTAACATGACGATCATCACCTGCTACTAATGTCAATAATGCTATGCTTTTAATGTTCTTATGTAAGATGTCTACTATACAAGCCACTGTTTATGATAGTTACTATAGAAACGATAACAAGAGCATTAACAAAACTTCAGAAATTTCTTCCACAAAATACCATGTTTAAAATACTATGTATGATCTGTTACTTTAAAACACAATCACAAGGAAACTACATTAACGTAAACAATTTTAATTGTTAATGTTACAGTGCACACATTCTGACCAATCAGATTCAAGCATTTAACTGCCTGAAACTTTTCTTTCTGTATAAAAGAAAATACTTTTCTGTCATTGCTCCAACACTATGGAACTCCCTACCCATTGCACTCAGAACCATCACCACTCTGTCTGAATTTAAATCAAGGCTTAAGATCCACCTTTTCAACCTTCACTACCAGTAAATGGATATATATTAGGAGTCCTTAATTTTTCTGAAATGTGGTGTATGTACTGTGTACTATGTAGAGTCCTATCTCTTGTACTGTATGTTTTTGTGTTTAGTCCTGTCTTCTGTTATTATCTCATGCAGCTGCATGTGATCTTTCGTCCTGGGCAAATGTCCGACGAATATGTATATGTATGTATATATGTATATGTATGAACCTTCGTCCTGGGCAAATGTCCGACGAATATGTATATGTATGTATGTATGTATGTATGTATGTATATGTATATGTATGAACCTTCGTCCTGGGCAAATGCCCAACGTATATGTATGTTACCTTGTAAAGCGTCCTTGATCTTGGGAAAGGCGCTATATAAATTAAACATTATTATTTATTTTTATTATTAAATACTGCATTGTTGATAGAAAGTAAATACTTTGTGAACACGTAATGTTTGTGCCATACACACACACACAAACACTATAATTTTATCTAATGAAAATTAAAATCTACTGATTTACATTATACATTTTTTAAATCTTATTTATTCATCATGGTTTCTCTTTTTTTTTTATCTTATTTATTCATCATAATTTCTCTTTTTAATTGTATTTATTCATTATAATTTATTTTTTTAATCTTATTCATAATTATTTCTTTTTTTAAATTTTATTTATTCATCATAATTTCTCTTTTTTTTTTTTTTTAAAAAAAAAAACCTTATTCATAATTTCTCTTTTTTTTTTTTAAATCTTATTTATTCATTATAATTGATGCTTCAGTCCACAGACAAACGAGAAGTTGTTGACGTGACCTGAGGACTTTCTAGTGACTATTTTTTCATCTAGTTTCTTTCTCCACACATCTTAATGAATGTATTCGAGGTCAGAAATGTTCAGTTTTAACCCAAATCTTTCAACATCAGGATGAAAAGCAAGTTTTTCCCCCAAGAACAACAACAACAACAACAACAACAACAACAACAACAACAACCCCCTCGGTCTAGTTTGGTTAGAGTTTATTTAAACTCGTCCCATATGTACACAGAACTTACCTGAGATGCTAATGCTAACAGCTGTGAGAAAACCGCCGAGCAGAACAAACAGCATCCTCAAGCCCAATTCTCCCCTTAACGAAGCAGAAAAGAGCCCAGAGCTGTTATTTCACCATAGTCCTTTGGCTGAAACGCACTTTAATCGTGACAGACAATAAAACCTCCCTGCAGCCAGTCACGTTATCGCCTCAGTAACCTGTCACTCTGAGGCACTTTCTAAACCGCCGTTCTAAATATAGCACACACCTTCTGGGCGGAGCTAATGTTGATTGACAGACAGGTAATTAGATCCCATGCCTAATAAACACTTATAGTCTGTGACTGTATTGAAAACATACCTGCTTGAATGCTGAAAAGTTTTTCCCCCCCGTATCCTTGCATGTAGATACATAATCTTTCAAAACAGTTAGGTATTCCTTAGAAAAGTAAACAAAAAAACTAGCATGTGAGGCGTTAGTGGGCGGGGTTACGTAAGACGATGACACAGTGACGCTGAAGTGGGCGTGTCCGCAGGTAGGGGTGCTGAAGCAAGGTGAAGACTGACATTACAATCAAGTTAATAACTTTTGACATCATTACATTACAAGCATTTAGTAAAGTTTTTATCTCATTTTTATACAGGAGGATGAGGATTAAGGGCCTTGCTCATGAAAACCTGCACTACACCTGGCCTAATGTAATTGCTATAAAGGTTAATGTGGACACAGATCATGTACAATATACTTGTTAAAAGGTTACTTCCCATCACCACCGTACCCTAGTATATTATAAAGGTATAAAAGTTCTGGTATTTGCCCCCGGGATCATTGAGTACGCACATTTAACAAACGATCTTGCATCAGCAGCCATTTTCCTCACCAGAAGCCACACTCACATCAGCATCAGTGCCTCATCTTTCAGAAACGCCGGCATCTAAAACCTTACTCGAGTGATAAAACAAAAACTTTTTTTTTTTTTTTTTTTAACTGTAAAGTGCATACTCAAAGGATGATGCTTAACAGCTGTTTTGTGGCATGAATGATAAATACAATAAGACGTAACAGAGGAAAAACAAAACTTTTAATAAAATCAAAAAAGGATTAATAAAATTAATTTTATTCTTTATAAAAAAATCAGTTCCATCTCTGCTTTCATCACCCCTTATAAACTGACCCTGATTTTGTTCAAGAAGTAGCAAGTACACTAATAACAGCTGATTATTGAAATATATAAATGACTGACCAGATAGGAATGAGAAGCTTTCCTTTAAACCCCACATTTTCTAATAACATATTGTCTCTGATATATAAAATACATTATAAATATAAAATTTAATCAGTTATGCATCAGGTTTAAGTATTAAAATAATCTCTATCAAGCCCTTTATAGAAACAGCGGATGAAACTGACGATTCGTCTTGAGTACAGCTGAAGCGATACAGAAATCCCGACACTTCCTCATACATTATATGGCACGTGAGAGAATGTAAGTGTTAATAAATAATACTGCACATATCCCATTTTGTGTAGTATTGTATTTCGCAGGTAGGCAGGAAACAACAAAAGGCTGAAGGATGAAAATTGTCTCCACAAGTGTTGCACAATTTCTACTTTTCTGCGTTATAAATAAGAGAGGAAGATTTTATCATCTCCAAATGTACCACTTGATTGGACCCTGCTTCAAGAATCACACAGGCTGTAGTCAAGACAAACAGACATGTCACACACAGTGATTGGTAATCTACAAACAAATCTGATCTACTCCTGTCCTCTAGATCAGGGGTCGTCAACCGGCCCAATGTGATCTGGATTTGGACCCAACATTGTGTTTCCAGTAGCAGAAGCTGATAAACAAATGGGAAAAAAATGGCTGTAGATTAACAGCTCTGTAAACACAAAACAGAAGCAGATCATCTGTTGTGGCTAATTCAAACATGCATTTATGTAAATGGTTTATAACTGAAGGCATCTCATCAGACCAGAGTATAGCTCGAGTATCGGCTAGAGACATGATCTCTGTACAGAGAGCGTTTTTACAGATTTCAGCGATTTTGTGTTCATTCTATTTACCAGCTCGTCTGATTAGTGAACTGACAATGTAGTTTATAAGAATTAAAAAAAAAAAGCAACAAATACGTTCAAGATTAGATGTGATTAATCTGTTCAGAGTCTATGACACTAGTTAAAATTGAGAAGTGGGTCACTCTATGGAACAAAGCATATCCACTTTAAATAGTCTTACTTCCTTAAAACATAACTTGTCACCATTCAGCTACAGTATGTTTGTTCCTTATGAACCTTTTTAAGTGAAGATTCTTATATAGCTGTAGTTGTACACCCTTGATCTTGGTCTCAACAATGTAATAGTTATATTAGTGTTTAAAGTGAGGACGTGACAGAATCGGAGAGACGTAAACCGAGAGAGGACTAATGCTGGAAAAAGGATAATGCAAAATTGCTACAAATCTGAAAAACCATCACTGATTACCTAAACATTAAAAACACCAGTCAACATTCATTCTGTGAAAGATGATGAACGAATGTGTCTATGGTGTATGAACGACGGGTGACTAAACACGACCTCACAAACCGAATGCTGGCACATAAGGCAGTCCATAGTGTAAGAACACTGCAGTCTTCACAGATATACACACACACACACACACGTGACGCTATGCATGCACACGGACATGCACGTGTTCAAGTTTTAGCACTTTTAATTTCCCTGATTTTAGTATTGAAAACAAAATTGTGGTTGAACTTAAGTTTGAGCGTGCTGGCCCATTCTTCCCTGTGTAACCATTATGTTCCCAATGTATTCAACACTGCTGTTTCTGGTTTGGTCATAGGTGACCTGACGTCACGGCATGGATTTTCAAGTGTAAACAATTAAGCAGAACACTGAACAACCCCATGAAACTCCTTCTACAGTCAACTGACAGACAAGAAAATAATCCTTAATGCCAAAAATGATAAATGCTTCTGTGGAAAATAAAAATAGAGTGTTGGGCCCTGAGTGTGTCTTACTAAAGCTCACAGCCAACTGTGCGTTTCTTAATCATGAATTATTTCACCTGTTATTCACACAGATGAACTGATCCCAACCACTACAGTACATGTATGTCATGGCAGTAGATGGAAGAAGAAGGAAGTAAGACTACAGCTTTGCATACCTCTTCTACTTACTTCCTATACCGTACATTGTCCCAATAACTATAAATTACACGAATCAACCTCGTTCTTCATTTTAAGAGAATAGAAACCGGTCCAGTCCATGTGGGACCCGGCGTATACTGAGCTCCATCAGTTGGGAGAAGGTCTAGCCGTAATCTCTGATCCTGGATCAGCCACAAGCTGGCAGCGGCCTGGGCTTGAACGAATGGGTCGATGTACTGATCAGATTCCAGCATCACGGGCCACTCTCAAGATTTTGTAGCTCTGGGCTGCAGGACTCCTGGTTTTCCCCTGCAGAGAACACAGTGCTCTGGGATTTTGACTCTTGGACCTCTCGCTCAATTTCGACCTCAGTCTCCATCTTTCCTTCCAGCACCAGCCGGATGGTATTTCTATCTCCTGCAGTCTCTTCGTGCTCATTCTCTTTAGCCAGACGGAACTTGATGTTCAGTTTCTCTTTTTTTTCTGTGTAACGGAAGACAGAGACATTGCATCATTAAGAAAAAAAATTATACAATGCATGCATCACACCAGTGCTGGATAGAAAACCAGTTAATATGTCCTAACCAAGACGTGACCACAGCTATGGTGTCACAGTGTGACACACTGCTATCTAATCCCACATAGCTAGATAAACCCTGTTGGGAGACTGGAATAAATTTTAATCAGTTCTGAAGATGGGATTACACATGGTGGTTCAACTTCTGGGTCGTCGTTATTAACCTGCAAAAACCTCCCAGATACTGATCTATATATAGCATACCCAATGCATAATAAGGAGGGCTCTAATGATGGACACAAGCTTCCATGCTGCAAAGTACTACAATTAACAGTTTTATACCATTGCTCATTTATTGCACTGATATATATTCATCTTCTGCATTATTGTCGTAAAGGACTGGGGCTGAAAATGAATGTTAAATGAAGTTCGGGTCGATCTGCTCTTTGCTGTTACCAAAGCACTAATGTAATAGTCTAAAATAAATGATCAGGATGACTGTTAAATTACTGGTCGATAAGTAAAAATAGGTTAAAACGATAATGTTCGATACCCTTCCCCAGCTGTCGCTCTTTGGGTAGAAGGAGGACGTCTACGTTATGGTGCTCCTGCAGGGCGGCAGTAAGAACGTCCCCTTCTCGGCTGAACAGGAAGACCAGCGGCACCGTGATGTCCTCTGTTGACTCCCCGTCTCCCACCATCTGGAACAGAGGCGTCTCAGCACTGCTGCTGTCTTCTCGCTGATCTGAGAGTGAGGGAAAAAAAAAAAAAGTCAGCTTGTAGGTAAGAGTGTGTATGTTTATTAGAACACTGTTTGAATGCTTTCAAGTACCAGGATTTAAATAGTAGATCAACATCAACAGGTTCACAGGATGTCAGAATGATGCAGGCCAGAGAAAAGAACAGAAACCAAAACCATTCTTGTGTAAATAAAAGTAATATGTAGCAGCATTATGCTGGGTAGCTGAGCTGCCAAATTGTTTATTTTATTTTAATCTTAAAAGATATGGTTACTCTGATGACCTTTTTAAAGCAATATACTGATGTGACCCTAATATCATTGTCGCCATGCAGAAAGCCATATCTACTGTATGTGTATTATTTAGTCATTTTCTAGACTATAATAAAAATGAGACACTTTCAATTCTTCCTTGAATCATTCCTTGATTTTACATGGCCAAACAGTTCTTTCACCAAAAGCGGCTAGTAAGAGGTCCTATTTCGCTGTAATGCTCCATTTTCATTCTCTATATTGTTTCAAAAGGACTGTATTGAGAATACAAATATTTCAAAAAAACATGGTAATCATTTGGAATTTGTTAAAAAAAGGAAAACATCATGAAGTAGCAAGCAAAATACACGAGAGTTCTTGTATACGATATTCTGAGAAATAAGAAATCCCTTAATCATTATATTATGCAGGTAGCTGAGCTCACCTATAAAGATGACTCCAATGGCCCCCGCCTGCTGTAATCGCCGAGCTTTAACTGCAAACATGCAGTCTCCTCTCAGAGCTACGGCTATGTGGCCCTGCAGCTCCATCGCATTCTCAATGTGTCCACATGCTTTGTAAGGAACGCTCTTTACTAGGCTACCCTTGACCTAAAGTGTATGAGAGTAACATCATGATCAGAGAGAGAGAGAGAGAGGTCTAAAATACGTACAATGAACCACCCTAACGATCCTACTCACCCCATGCTCCTGCTTGGTGAGATCCATACCAAATTTAGCAGGTCCTGCTGTCAAGACCGTTCTCCCTAAAAACGGAGGTGAGATGAGCTGCACGATAAGTGGCACCACCTCCTCTTCTTCAGGTGTATGGCTGACCTCAGCTACCAGCTTTACTCTGAACACACCTTTTTGGGCATCCTTCACACCACAGGACGAACGGATGCAGGAGTGAGGAAAATAACGGCTTTAAGACGTTTTGTAATCGCAGAGGAAATTGAACGAAGCAAAATAAAGACGGCGAGAAAGCGAGTGAACTCACCTGGGTCACCGAGCCGCCGCTGGCCGCTGCCATTTCTGCAAAAGGGGTAAGCGAGATGCCCATGCTTTTCAGGAACTCGACTGGCTCGATTCCAGTGTCATGAAGAGGCAGCTCAATTCCCCTGAGCAGACAAAATGATTAAAAAAAAAAAAGGATTAAAAGCAGTCTCATGCTTAACCCAGAAAAAGTTTGCTCATCTTATCTGAATTACAACTAAACAGTCAAGCATCCTGCAGATCCAGCATCCTTGAGGGAACACAGATCCTTATAAAGGATTCATTTATTAATCCATAATTATATTTTATATATATTTAACTATACATTCTGTTTGAGTTTGCTTCTTGGTTTGCAATTTCCATACAGATACAATGGCATTAGTAAACAGAGAAGAGATTTATATTTAAATCATGAATGGCTTACTTGACAGAAGAAGAGGTATGGGGTGGCCTTCCAACCCCGGTGAGGTATTTATAACGGTCCCTGATGGTCTTGGCAAAGGTGGGGTTATTAGGGAACAGGGTCTGAGCACTGGGGCAAGCGAATGTAAACATGTCCTCTTCATGAGCAGTGTAAAGGCCCTGAAATTACAAATATTACATCAGACAACTAGAACATGAAGAATACATATGTGCAAATGAGTAGTTTACTGGTTTACTGGCACATCTTTATCTCTGTTCCAACAGACAGAGCAAAACAAAAAGCATAGAAAGTTTACAGCTCTCAGTCATATCGTGTAAACTGCCTGGCCACATCACACACACAGCAACTTCAGTTGTCCATAAAATAACAGAATATAAGAAAAACATATAATATACTGAATCTAATATATCAATATCATAGAAATCACGATCACACTTAATCATCCAAATAATTATACATCAAATTCTGTCTTTGGGTTACAAGGACGTGGAAGCGGAAGAAAGTGATCTTGATTCCCAGATGGCAGCTATTTTGGCTAGTTTTTAACTATTTGACACATTTGTTTTTTTTTTAATAGATAACAGTTAAACACGTCTATTTCACATTACTTCTCATTTATACGTTTAAAGACATGTTTGAAGATTTGGACGTTTAGACGTCACCCTGGTACCTTTAAGCCCCATCAACTCTTTTGCTGCACAGCTCTAGTGCAATTTTAAATAAACAAAACACTCCAAACATCTCCAAAACACCAATCACATCTAGACTTGGAGATTATCTTGGCCTTTTTTTTTTACCGTGCTGTTGCCTTTACAGGGAGTTTGCGCACTAGACAGAGAGACTGGGAGCAGATGAGCCTCAGTGGTGAAGATATAGTCGTCGATATCAAAAGGCAACTGACTTTTCTCAGAGAAGAGCAAATAGAGGTACTTAAACATCTCAGCAAGAAAGAAGGAGTCCATCCTGGAAATACAAAGGTTATTATTTTATTACAAGTACAGCCAGATTCACCCAGCTGACCACTGAGTAAAGACTGAGCACCGATAACTTTCTTGCACAAGTGTAACTGATAAGTAAACGAGGCTTAATCTGTTTAAAACAAACACAATATTGTTATGCTAGTTAGAAATATGTCATCGATATTATTGTACACGTTCTTCTGAGACTGTGTCTCCTCACCTGTCCTCGTGTGTCCCCGTCCTAACATCCTGTACTGCTGCAAAGCCACAGGGGACTCGCGCGTGAGTGTTGAGCTTCTCAACTATAGACTGGCCCACTTTGAGGTAATACGGGTCACCTGTAGCCTGAGTGTGAGGATTAAACTGTTATTCAACTGTTACTCTGTGATGCTTTGTGTAAAAAGTAATAAGTATAAATCAGTCAGTGATTAGATTTCTTTCAGGATCACGAATTGAAGAAGTGAAGAATGACAAGACATGAAGCTGTCAGTTTAATGACTGGGTAACAGGGACTATTAAATGACAGAAGCTGCAAAGACATCAGGTCACGTCAATTTCTGGTCAACGTTTGATATACTTGGGTTTTAAATTACACACCGTGCAGCATTTACTAGATTGACTAACGGTACAAATGTGCAGAAGATCCATTAAAATCCAGAGTAATATCTCATACTATTCTTTTTAGAGTGCATGTAACAAACATGTTCTGATTTAGTATAACTGTACATGCCTTTACCTTGTAAAGAAAGTACGTGCTCTCGGCAAACTCTGGCCGCAGAGGGTGTTGACCCCAGTGAACTCTGAACTCAGTGGTGAAAGCCTGTTAAAGAAGAGCGATGTCATTTAAAGGCTATCTGCATGCTACAAGATAACAGACAGTAGCTTGTGCAATATGTGCACTGGAAGTAAACACTGAAGTCTACTAAATGAACTAGCACCTAGTTACCTCAGGAAGAAACTTGTGCTGTTTAGTGACTTGATAGAGCATCTCGTGTGTTTCTATAGCAGGCTTCAGATCTCCCCTTAGAACCTGTACACAAACTTGTCACTCAACTCAACACATTACACATACTTGTCTCATTTAAGTCAAAAACAGGTTTATTTTTACTGAGCATTTATTAAGTGAGCCTGCTGACCTGCAGTCCAGGGAAAAAAGCCAGCAGAGAGTCCATCCAGCTGCGAACCTTCACTGTGGGGTTGTGCATGTGCACACTAAGCAGCAGAGGTGGCTGGCTGATGTACTTCATTATGGCAATGTAGTGCTATTACACACACACACACACAGTGCGTCACTCATATTACACAGATTTAACAAAAACAAAAAAAAGCACAATATAAAGAGATTTTGTGTGTGTGTGTGTGTGTGTGTGATTCCTACAGTGTTAAACCTCTCGAGGTATACATTGTCTCCCAGAAGAATATACGCCTTCATTAGGTACTCATAGTAAGAGTCTATTCCAGCTCCGACACCACTATCTGCGAAGAGGACAATTTTAAAAGAGAGCTTAGAAATCCGTCGACACTCTCACACACACATATTGCATACAAGGTGACTTAAGATTACTCCTAAATTCAAAGCATTATGCAATTGAGCCTACATGACTAGGTTAAAAAGTGGTGTCTAAAGTAACATATGGCAAGATAGGTAGCGAGCCTAAGAGAAAGGAGTAAGGATATTAATCCATCCAGCTCACTGTTTCTCTGATGAATATGTTCTCTCTCTTTGCATCACAAGTAAGAACATTATTTAAAGTATAGTGGCATCTTTATGTTCTCTGTGTATCTGTCACAGTTTCCTTTTGCATATTCCTGATTCCTAAAAGCTGGTCTGTCATCAAGGTACACTATGGTAAACAATCGTTCTAGAGACATCTAGAACAAGCCTTGGATGATGTTTGGCATGTAAAGGGAGCTCAAGCTTTTGCATACGACTGCCTATGATGAAGTTAAACATGTAAAACATCTAGTCTCACCCCGGCGGACCCAGTCTCCATTATGGATGTTGATGACTGTGCCCACAAGGTTACTTCCTCTTTGCCTCCTCTCCCAGAGGACATCCAAAGCTTTCCGTGCATGCTCCTGATGAGGATAGGAAACAAGTTTGGATGTCACCGTGTCGAAACAGAAACGTAAAAACAATGCATTAACTTATTTTAATGTGCCCTTAGTGATGTGAACGACGATGCCCGAGCTCAGCACCTCAAACACGGATTCCCCAGAGAGTCGGCTTAGTGCAGCAAACTCTAAGATCATGGTGCCGGCACAGGCAGTGCAGGTGTCCGTCTCGGTGCCTGTGCGGGACAGAGGGTCCAGGACCCCATAGCGCAGGTTCACCTATATAGAAGACAAGACGGCACATATAACAACAATATACATTTTTATTACTGCTATATGCAGTGAAGGAATATGTAAATATTTTTGGCAAGCAAAAACACTTGGATGAATTTTATTTCCTTTGTCAAAGTTCTACAAATTGTTTAAAGGGGCTAGGTGGTTACCCTTGGGTACGGAAGGCCACTAGTGGTGTTAAAGGCAGGCAGTAAGCGGTAGCCAAGGTCTTTGGCCATGTGCAGCAGCTCATCTCTGTACCATTGCATCCTCTCTCCCTGCTGCTTTAGCAGGTCAGCCATCACATGTGCTCCGAGCAGTCCTCTAAGAGAACAGAACATGAATGTCTGGGTAAGGCACAAAGAAGCACCATGTAGCATAAAAACGCACCTACCATGTTTCATGTAACCCTGATTAACATTAAAATCTTACCCTAGCACACGGATGTTGGTCTCGAAAACAGACACCACCACATCGTTGTCCAGTCTGACGTCTGTAATGGTCTTCTTCACAGCCTCTTCGAATTCCTCCATCCTGTTCAATAGCTGCTCAAACATAATGGAAACAAAATGGAACTTTATTAATGATTAGTCAAATAAAGGAGGTGAGAGTAAAGCATGCTGAGCCAGGCATGGGCACAAGAGTTAAAATATTATAGCAAAAACATTTAATGGAGAGAGACACAGGCTTTCTGTTCTCTTATAGGTCTCGATATAGGTTTGACCGACTCACTTGTTTCTAGAGGCTTGTGATCAAAACAGAGCAATAACAGTTACTGCGAGTCGCCTCTGTAACTGCTGCTATAATGTCATTTTATTCGTTTACTTCTTGATAACAATTTCATTGAGAATTTAAGCTGTGTTTGTTCTTTAGACTTTTATCATTCATTCATTCATTTTCTACCGCTTATCCGAACTACCTCGGGTCACGGGGATCCTGTGCCTATCTCAGGCATCATCGGGCATCAAGGCAGGATACACCCTGGACGGAGTGCCAAAGCATCGCAGGGCACACACACACTCTCATTCACTCACGCACTCACACACTAGGGACAATTTTCCAGAGATGCCAATCAACCTACCATGCTTGTCTTTGGACCGGGGGAGGAAACCGGAGTACCTGGAGGAAACCCCCGAGGCACAGGGAGAACAAGCAAACTCCACACACACAAGGCAGAGGCGGGAATCGAACCCCGACCCTGGAGGTGTGAGGCGAACATGCTAACCACTAAGCCACCGTGCCCCCCTGTTTAGACTTTTATGTATTATTTAATTTATTGTATGTTGTGGGACTTTATTTTGACACCTCGTTTCAAGAGTGTGCTTAATTGCTTAATTGACGTAAGACTTCTTGTCATTAAGGGCTAGTGGCAAGGACGGACAGTCTGTATGCTCCGATGAAAAGTTTGTTCCAGTCAAAAAGGCCTTGAATGGTCATAAGTTAGAATTAAAGACTCTCATAGCATGCAGCCAACGAGGTATTTGCTTTATTTTCTGTATTATATGTCTGTAAAATGTCACTTTGCATTTGATTTCACTTTTTGTCAAGTTAATGTGATTACTTTATTTTGTTGTTAATATTGTTTAGTTTTCACGGTGGATTTGGAGACCAGTCTTCAAATAAATCAGTTTTTGGAGAACCGCTTGTGTCTGTGTGTGCTTGGAGGGGGTTACAGCCTCCTTGTGCTGATTTCAATGCCAAATACATAAAGTCAAACTCTTGATTAATCACAGCAGTTGTGCTGTGTAATGTAAGTGTATTTAACATGGTGTTGCTCGACACTGTTGTCTCATTCGTTTCAGTTTCTAGGTTCAACTTATCTATTAGAGCAAGTACGGTTTAACTCTGCCGCTTTAATCCAAGCAAAAATACTCACTGCTAGTGTGTCTAAGGTGTCGATCAGTGTCAGAGAGAACCTGAAATAGAGAGAAAAAAAAAAAAGTATAATTAAATCAATGAGATTCAGCAATAGGTTTATCGCTGTTATACTCTCAATTTTCATTGTAGGGGCGCAAATAATTTCAACCCCAATCTATTGTAGAAACTTTCACTAATGTTCACAAGAATATTCAGTTTGACACATAGTGAGACAGGAAGCGAAACCCACTTTCCCAGGGAGTCATCAATGTCTCCACGATTTGGCTCCATCCCTCGAACCCTCCCCCTGCAGCTCAGTGGCATCAGCTCATCAGCTGGGTATGCGTATTTCTGGAGCAAGGGGGAAGGATAGGGAAAATTAACCAAGCAACTGAAGTGAAAACTACAATAACAACTTAAGGTCACATGGGAAAATTCAGAACCTTATCGTATGAACGATTGCAAAAAAAATAAAAAAATTACTCTTTTGCTATTACTCACCATGTAACTTCCATAAGCGTGATCGAACATCTCCAAAATTTGTTCCCTAAAACACAAAACAATAAAATTTCATCATTTCATACTAAGTATATAATGTCAACCAGTAAACATCTTCATAGTGCAATTGACATCTATAGTCAAAGTTCAAAAACATTTCAGACAAGTTGCAATTTGAAAAGAAAGCACACAGTGGTTGTGCACAAGAGCTTTGTGGTCTACTCGAGCAGTTTGTGCTAACCACAGAGAACTGTGCTTCATAGCACACACTATGCAAAGGCTAGACAAAACATGATTAAACTGTCAAAAACAAATCCCTTTAAAGGAAATGTTCAATCTTCACTCAGAATACTGTGGAGGTCACCAGTGAAAATACTTTTACACGTTCTTTGTTACTATTCTCTTCATTAAACACTGCTCTAAATGTGTTGCTCTAATGAAGCGATCATGTGGCAATGAGGAAAAAAAACTCAAAAAGAAAAGTACAAAAGGTGTCAATGTGACTAATTTGCTTACATTTATTTAGTGATCTCACAGTTCAAAACCTTGTTTATTTGGGGGTTTAAAATGAAAAATGGAAAAAAGCAAGCTGTTTGCCTTCTGACTAACTTTAATATAGAAAAATCTGTAACAAAAAAAAAAAAAAAAAAAAAAAAAAAAAGAATATTCACTTAATTACTAATATTAAGAGGGGAAATATTAGTGTCACACCCAAATGCGTCAGTGACTGCAGAATCAAGCGTTTGATATTTGACATGATCTTCCTTGTCCATTTATTTTAATGAAAAGCTGAAGACACTCCTTTGAATAAATTTACTTAAATTAAAGGTTAGAATGCTCTCTCACTTCTCATTTTTACACCCAATTTTACCAAGAGTGGCAATAATTCTGGCGCTGACTCCAGCATAATAAAAACCACAGAAATGACTGCTCCATGTGAGAGCAATTCCTGCTGAAAGGGTGCTTTTAAGACCACTATTACATGTCTTTCTTTAGATCATTATTCATTTTTATCCTGTTTATAGTTACACGATGTTGTAGTAAAGCCAGAAGACGAGTCACCTTTCAATCAATTCACCTTTCTGCTGAAGACTTTCCCTCCATTATACATTTGATTGCATCTGACTGCTGTTTGTATTATGTATAAGGTTGATTGAAATGGCACTGTTTAACACGACAGACTGGCATTAATGAAACCTTAAAGGAAAAATAATACACCCTTGATGACCTGCTTCATGACCTTCAGTGGAATCCAAGATTTATTTTGTATTGGCATACTGTGTTAATTTTACATTTTTTCAACATGTTGGTCTATTTAATTTTTATGCTTTCCACATTACCAATAACTCCATTCGGCTACCCGCTAATAGCACAAGTAGGATTTAACCCTTACTTCATCTCTACTTTAAGATACTGATGCAGCTGTGCTTTAGTTCTTTGGGGTCAGAGGTGGCTCTGAACAGAAGTGGTTAAGGCTCTGGGTTGTTGATTGGAAGGTCTGGGTTCAAGCCCCAGCACTACCAAGCTGCCACTGTTGAGCCCTTGAGCAAGGACCCTAACCCTCCATGCTACAGGGGCACTGCATCATAGCTGCCCCTGCATTCTGACCCCAACCGTCAGAATGTTTCACCCAGCTCAGCCCGTCTGCAATTTCTCTTTAACCAACTGCAATTAAAAAATGTTGAGACAAGTGTGGAAAAACCCTTAAGATTGACATTTTATCTTTTCTCCTGTTAAACACTATTGTAATGCTGCATTCATGCTACCTAGTAAACATGACAAGGAGTTATAACCTTTGTGCGACCCCTCATGGTCAGGAGTACCTTCTCAAAATAGCAAGGAGTATAGCCAGTGTATTAGATCAAACTAAGTACTGTGTGTGTATAATAACTGGTCTAAAATCAATACTGTTAGAAACTAATTTAAAGGTAGAGAAGGGGGACATTAGTCCATTTTTCACTGGGTGTGACCATGATAATTAGACGTCACTCTGTACACAGGGAAGGAGCTGGTAGCGCCAACGACTATCTCAAGAAGCCAGCAGGTCAAAATTACAAGTTAGTGAGGTTCCATTGTGTGTGTGATGATTTTTTTTCGGTAAGAGAGCAATTACACGTTTGCCTCGAACACAAGAGCATAAGGAACATCACCTTGTGATGTCAGTGACACTTCTCACAGGAATGTCACCACCTTGTGATGTCAGTGACACTTCTCACAGGAATAACAAATATACATCACTAACCAATGAATTAAAACCTAAGCAGCTTGAAGAAATCATGCTTGTTTTTTCAATATAAATATATTTAAAGCTGTTCAATCAGAGGCTGGATGTTAATTAATGTGCTTTAATTAACATCTTTTACCAGAAACAGACAGTTTCTTTATACTGCTATAGTTCTATAGCTGTGAACAGACTGATGAGGCTCATGGGGCTCAGTTTGTAATCGAATGATACTAAATAAAAAATAGTGATGGATACAAAAGTACCTGATTTTGGACTTTTCCTCAGCAGACATGATCTGGCCATCTTGATCAGCAGCTCCACACAAAATGCCACTAAAGAGCACAACAGGCAGCAGCACCATAACCGAGCAGCTGAAGCAGGGACTCTTCTCTGCTCTTACACCTATTTTACCCATTAAAACTAGATTTTCTCCCCCCTACTGATCGTGAAAGGAAAACGACTTTTTTCCTTCCTAGAGATCCGAAACTCTCTTTAATAAAAGTACACGTAAACAGTTAAAGCATTATAGTAAACCTCCTCCTGTCAGTCAAGGAACAATTAATAAACAATACGGAAATAAACAACCACAAGCTTTGAATAGACAAATTATTTTAAACGACTCGAACAATTAGTGTAAATTACGACTGGTAGATAATACATATATCTAAAGTCGCCTAAGCTAAACAGAAAGCTAGTTAGTTTAGTCAAGTTTAGCTTCGAGCTGTGACATTAGCTAGGTTGCTAAACCGGTAGCCGGCTAAGCTAACTACTTCATAGCTAACACAAGAAAAGAGAAAAGTCCTTCTTGGATAAATATTCCAGAAAATGTTTCCTGGAGGAGTCAAACTGCCGAAATACTCCATTTCCATCCGTCCTCAGATGCACATATTTTCGGGAAGGCTAATCTAAACCCAGCGACTCCTCACCGCCTCCTGTCTAAACAAACACCAAAATATTCACATATTTACATTGACGCCATCTTTCTTTACTCTCCGACAAGCCGGAAGTAGAATTAAAATAATATATTTTTATTATTTTTAAATACACGATAGAAGGCATTTTCATGTCACATTACATTTCATGTCACATTTTTAGATTATTATGTTATATAAAAAGCTTTATTTATATATAAAAAAAAAATCAAAAATACGTACTGTATGAGTAACCAATGAGAGCTCAAATTTGAGTCAGTTGAGTGTGACGTATTTTAACGGACGAATTCCAAATATAATTTTAGTGCACTAGGTAGGGTACAGAAAAAGTTTTGGTTATTCACTACGTAGTGCACCTATCTAGGTAGTAGGGAACAATTTGGTTTTTACTGCATTTGCACGTTTACTTATATAGCTTGTTTCCCTTAGTGAAACCGTCTAGAAGCAGGAGGACAAGCTGTAGCTCGATTATATAATAGTAATAATATTCATAATAATAAAAAATAATAATTATCATATATTACATAGATGTTTTTGTAAGGGTGGTTTATGAATATATGATTAATGTTTGACGTCACGATGTAACGGGACTTGATTTGTGTAATTTGTGAGTAATAAGACCAATAAACAAACCCACTTACAGCTGTTACAAGTAACAAAGCCACATTATTTGCTGCAGGATCCAGAAAAAAAAACGTGTCAAAGGTATGTCATGTCATGTCATGTCATTATTTATATCCATATGCTTTATTTTAATATTTTTTTATTTAGGGTAGTGAAGATTTGTGTTTTGAGAACTAAGGTGAAATTTATCTTTAAATGGGAAAAAAATGATCTTGAACAATTAAACGACTTAAAAGTCACTGATGCATCTGTGCTATAAGTTACTCAGCTACAGGAGTGAGACGTTTTGTGTAACTACATACGCAAACAATGTATATATAGTTTATCTTCTGTTTAAAGAAGATAAAAACTTCTTAGCAGCAAGTCAGAATAAAATTGGCTACTTTATTAATAAGAAAACCTTACTAGATACTTAAAACCAAATTATTGTCTCAGAATTTATTTATTTATTTGGAGTGTTCTGTGATTTATTTACATTTCCAGCATTTAACAGATTTTTCAGTGATTTATTTACATTTCCAGCATTTAACAGACTTTTCAGTGATTTATTTACATTTCCAGCATTTAACAGACTTTTCAGTGATTTATTTACATTTCCAGCATTTAACAGACTTTTCAGTGATTTATTTACATTTCCAGCATTTAACAGATTTTTCAGTGATTTATTTACATTTCCAGCATTTAACAGACTTTTCAGTGATTTATTTACATTTCCAGCATTTAACAGACTTTTCAGTGTTTTATTTACATTTCCAGCATTATATCCGGAGCGACTTACATTTTTTATCTCATTTTTATACAATTGAGGGTTAAGGGCCTTGCTCAGGGGCCCGGACGTGTGAATCGAACTCACCACCTTCCGAGTGATAGCCAAGCACCTTAACCACTAGGCTACCACATCCAATATTTAGTTCCCTTATTTGACACTGTATTGCTTCCTTTCATTTACACTTCCACAAATTTCTATAAGTTACTTTTAGGTCAGCACCTGAAAACACTGAACTATTAAAATCCGTTGTAATAGCTATGTGTAGTAAGAAGATTCAAAGCCCAGGGTGACCTCATTTTGTTCCATAAGACAATTTTGACAAGAGAAATGAAAAATAAATTTACTTTAATTAAAGGTTAAAACTCTCTCTTATTTCTCATTTTCGCTGAACGATTACGGAAACGAACAACAAGGACGTTCGACGTAACCATTTTTTTAAGCCCAACTGTACCAAGGGTGCCAATAATTCTGGACCGACTTCAATCTTAATTCGTCGGTACGCATGAATAAGTGTGTTGAAGAAGACGTGTTTATGCCTCTCTCTTTTAACAATGAATCAAATACCACAAATAATGGATACAAAAAATTCTATCACCACCGATGTGTTTATTTTAAACCTGAGGTCACCACAGCCACCTAACACAGTACATTATGCCTTCTAAACTTTTATTTAATAACATCTTATCTTTGTTTAATTTCCAAATGTTCTGAGACGTCCAGCGTAATCTATTTTCGTAAACGGTGACCCAGACATTCAGGCGTTAGACGTTAAGCATAAATTTAGCTTAGTGTCATTTGCATGCATGTTGTACGTATAGATAATTTTTTTTTCTTGTCAATAATGTCAACATTACTGTGATCACTTGCACTTGATTTAATGACCTCAAACACAGTGTTCACAGCAGAACTGAAACAGACTACATATCAGTTTTGGGGAAATGATTTGCAATTCTAACCTTTTAGTCTACACGCTAATAATAATGTAAAGGAGCTAAGCTACCAATTTGACTATACAGTAGTCTACAAACTACATTTGACTCTCTATCCTTAAATTACTTTGTCAAAAGCCCTATAGTCTTCAAATCCATGTGAGTTTTTGTTTGTTTGTTTGTTTATTTGTTTATTTATTTATTTATTTATTTATAGCAGAGTCTTTTCATGCACTTTTGTTGTTCATTAATATTTTATTTATTTTTATTTTTTTTTACTTGACCACGCCACTATGCGTACATTGTGAAAGTAAACTAAAGCATGTGAGAAAAAATCAACTGTAACACTTCATTTTATTATGCAGACATTTTTACTACAAAGATTTTTTTTATTATTATTATTTTAACAATCCCACACAGAGTCTTGGGTCAAGTAGATTCAGGAAAGCTTCATTCTTCATTGCTATACATAATATCTTTTTCCTAGCAAAGGAAGAAAGAAAGGAAGAAGGGAAGAAAGAAAGAAAGAAAGAAAGAACCTGTAAACAGTTCTAATGTCTGTATCTTAGCTAAAACAGATGAGTGACAAACCTTATAAAAACTCCTCATACTCTATTTCTATTTCCAGTAATTTGTGAAAAGAATGATTTGCATGTTCAGACTTGTGAAAATTTGTTTATCTTTGTTTATTTTCCTGAGCTAATCTCATCAATCCACTAACAAATCACGGTGAAAATTTCGCATTGTTGCTCTTGGCCAGTCTGAACATGCAAATCATTGCGGTTTCATTGCTAGGCCGTTCACAAAGAGCCTGACTGAAAATGGTCTTTATTATTCTATGGATACTCATTTAGCTGTATGGAAATGACATTGTGAAAAACAGAACTGAAGAAGTAAAGGGTGAACAGAGTTGTGGAAGACTTCCGGAGTAATATGAAGTCAGTGATTTGAGATCTGCAGTGGTTGTGGTTGTGTTTACCCTGAAACCATTCTAACTTCTCTTCATCTTTCACTTTCTTTTTGCCTGCCTGTCTCTCTGTATCTCTCTGTATATATCTCTCTCTCCCCCTCTATCTCTCTCTCTCTCTCTCCTCCCTTTCTTTCACCCCCATTCTCTCCTCCCTTTCTGTCACCCTCTCTCTCTCTCTCTCTCTCTCTCTCTCTCTCTCTCTCTCTCTCTCTCTCTCTCTCTCTCTCTCTCCGTCTTTCTGTCTCTCCTCCCTTTCTTTCACCCTCTCTGTCTCCTCTATTTCTCTCTCTCCTCCCATTCCCTCACCCTCCCTCACCCACTCTCACCCTCTCTCAACCTCTCTCTCCATCACTCTCTGTCTCCCTCTCTCTCTTCTCTTTGTCACCCTTTCTCTCTGTCTACTCCGTCTCTCTCTCTCTCTCTTCTGATGGTCACCCTCTCTCTCGGTCTACTTCGTCTCTCTCTCTCTCTCTCTCTCTCTCTCTCTCTCTCTGTCTCTCTCTCTCTCTCTCTCTCTCTCTCTCTCTCTCTGTCTTCTCCCTTTGTTCATCCTCCCTCTCTCTCTCTCTCTCTCTCTCTCTCTCTCTCTCTCTCTCTCTCTCTCTGTCTTCTCCCTTTGTTCATCCTCCCTCTCTCTCTCTCTCTCTCTCTCTCTCTCTCTCTCTCTGTCTCACTCTCTCTCTCTGTCTTCTCCCTTTGTTCATCCTCTCTCTCTCTCTCTCTCTCTCTCTCTCTCTCTCTCTCTCTGTCTTCTCCCTTTGTTCATCCTCCCTCTCTCTCTCTCTCTCTCTCTCTCTCTCTCTCTCTCTCTCTCTCTCTCTCTCTCTCTCTCTCTCTCTCTCTCTCTCTCTCTGTCTTCTCCCTTTGTTCATCCTCCCTCTCTCTCTCTCTGTCTCACTCTCCCTCTCTGTCTTCTCCCTTTGTTCATCCTCCCTCTCTCTCTCTCTCTCTCTCTCTCTCTCTCTCTCTCTCTCTCTCTCTCTCTCTCCCCCCCCCCCCCCTCTCTCTCTCTCTCAGATGCAGATGCACTTTGAAGCGTCAAGCACGGTCACGTTGCTCTTTGACTTCTGGAGTGTACACGGACCTGGAGGTACAGCGCATGAAAGCTAAAATAAACTCCACTACTTGCCTGTTTAGGTTTCTTTAGCTAGCTTTTTTTTCTTCATTATTTCTCTGGTACTGAAGGGTTTATCAAAACTGCAAGCGTAAAGAAATGGGCGTTCCAAAATTTGTCCAAACCGGAGGCAAACAACGAGAATACAGATTGCTGTATTATCTAACAATATAAGTGTTTAAATAATTTATAAATAAATAATTTATAAATAAATATACAAATAATATAAAGAACTATTAAATAAATAAAAAAAAAAATAAATACATCAATAAATAAATGCTGTATTAATTATGTAATAATAATATCTAAATAAATATCTGAATAATTATGCACTGTCATGCTAAAGCAGCTTGACGTAAACAACTTGGCCAACACAAGAATATAGTCACACTATAATTACACACACACACCAGAACCTACAAAGTCACATGGGCACTTGACAGATTATAATTCTCATTCCACATAATCAACATCCTCATTCTGCTGTTCAGCGTTAACTCCCAAACAGCTATGTTAAGGTTGAAATCAATGGGGGAGAAACTAATTCACTTCAATTAAATTTTATTTCTGTAGTGCTTTTAACAGTGGACATTGTCTCAAAGCAGCTTTACAGAACATAAGGAATATAGTACAAAACGTTCAAGATTAATATTAGATTTTAAATGTATTTGTATTTATCCCGCGCTTGTAGTCGTGGCCGAGTGGTTAAGGCAATGGACTTGAAATCCATTGGGGTCTCCCGGCGGAAGTTTGAGGGGGGCACGGTGGTTAGCACGTTCACCTCACACCTCCAGGGCCGGGGTTCGATTCCCGCCTCCACCTTGTGTGTGTGGAGTTTGCATGTTCTCCCCGTGCCTCGGGGGTTTCCTCCGGGTACTCCGGTTTCCTCCCCCGTTCCAAAGACATGCATGGTAGGTTGATTGGCATCTCTGGAAAATTGTCCGTAGTGTGTGATTGCGTGAGTGAATGAGTGTGTGTGTGTGTGTGTGTCTGTGCCCTGCGATGGGTTGGCACTCCAGGGTGTATCCTGCCTTGATGCCCGATGACGCCTGAGATAGTTCGGGTAGTTCCGAGATAGTTCGGATAAGCGGTAGAAGATGAATGAATGAATGAATGAATGTATTTATCCCTAAGTAATCTTTTGAATGCATGTTTATTACGTGGACAAAGTTGTAAAACTCAGGATAAGAAGATGAACAGGATCAAGGACATCCATTCATCTACCCATCCATCCATCCATGCATTCATCTATCCATCCATCCATCCATCCATAGATCACTTTGGAGCTCTTATCCTACACAGGGTCTCAGGGAACCAGGAGTCTGTTTGTGGGGAAGAACCCGGACTTGATGCAACCCATCAAAAAACACACACCTATTTATACTACACATAAGTTCAAGATGCAATTCGATATATACAGCCCTTGTCTTTGGATTGGAGGAGGAACTCAGAGTACCCAGAGGAATCCCCTAAAACACAGGGAGAATATGCAAACTCCATGCGCATAAGACAGCAGAGATGGGGGACTCGAGTCATATGACTTGACTCGAGTCAGACTTAAGTCGCATATTTGAGACTTGAGACTTGCTTGACAAATATTGAAAAAGACTCGACTTGATTTTGACTTGACATTCACGACTTGAGACTTGACTCGGACTTGAGTTAATTGACTCAGATGGGGGACTTGACTTGACTCGAGTCAGACTTAAGTCGCAAATTTGAAAAAACTTGCTTGACTAATATTAAAAAAAGACTCGAATTGATTTTGACTTGACATTCAAGACATGAGAATTACTTGTGACTTGCACATGTGTGATTTACTCCCACCTCTGTAAGACGGAGCCAGGAATCAAGCCCCATGCTAACTTGTAAGCCATTTTTTTAGCAGTTAGTTTTTAGCAGTCACTAGTACATGTGGTAATGAGAAACAAAAAACTACTAATGCAGGTAAATGGGAAGACTGAGCAAAATAAGGTGCTGGATAAAGTTGAAGAGTGCCTGTTTTTACTCACTCATTTTCTACCGCTTATCTGAACTACCTCGGGTCACGGGGAGCCTGTGCCTATCTCAGGCGTCATCGGGCATCAAGGCAGGATACACCCTGGACGGAGTGCCAACCCATCACAAGGCACACACACACTCTCATTCACTCACGCAATCACACACTACGGACAATTTTCCAGAGATACCAATAAACCTACCATGCATGTCTTTGGACCAGGGGAGGAAACCGGAGTACCCGGAGGAAACCCCCGAGGCACGGGGAGAACATGCAAACTCCACACACACGAGGCAGGAATCAAATCCTCAACCCTGGAGGTGTGAGGCGAACGTGCTAACCACTAAACCACCATGCCCCCAAAATATATAGCTAGTATTGGTTAATACATTCCATGTGTGTTGTGAAGAGGAAAAACACACAGCCCCGAGATGAGTGTTGGACAATGCATTGCTGAATTTTTGTTCAGGGCAGAAAACAATGTGTTACCCCAGGCACTAAACAAAAATGATTTAAAAAAAAGAATAACGTTTCTAACGTCTTGTTCTTCCTCTATGTGGGACTTTCCATCTGTATGTACTGTATTAATGCACAACCCATGTTTACACAATTCATTCTTTTTCCATCCATGTTCTGCTTTCTTTTGTTTCCAGGAATGGTTCTTTCAGTCTTGGTGGTACTGCTGCTTACAGTATTATACGAGATCCTCAAGGTGTGGAAGAACGTTCTTGTCAAACGGTCTGAAAGTCATAGCTTTTCTCCAGAGCTGGAGCATCCCCAGAGCAGCTCGTCACTAGCTAACAGTCCCTCCCAGGTGTCTCTGGCTCCCACGGAGAACACCACTGCCCCTGTTCTCGGCACTTCCACTGCAAACAGGTACAGGTTTTATAATGTAATAATTCTGTGCATATAATCTTGATTTATTGAATATTTAATAATAATAATGAAATCCAGTTTAAATACTTGGGGTCGACCATCCAGTGTGACGGGGAGTGTGGAAAAGAGGTGAAGAGGGTTGGAGTGGGTGGAGAAATGTGACAGAAGAGTGTCAGCAAGAATCAAACGAAAGGTGTGCAAGACAGTAGTGAGAGCAGCTATGCTGTGTGTGTTAGAGACTGTAGCAGTGAGGAAAAGACATAGGGCAGAGATGAAGGTAGCAGAGATGAGGATGTTGAGGTTCTCTTCAGGAGTGACGAGGATGGACAGGATTAGGAACGAGCACATCAGAGGGACGGCTCAGGTTGGCTGTTTTGGGAACAAGGTCAGAGAGGCTAGATTGAGATGGTTTCGACATGTACAGAGGAGGGAGATGGTTATATTGGTAGAAGGATGTAGGAGATGGAGCTGCCAGGTAAGAGGTCAAGAGGAAGGACAAAGAAGAGATATATGGATGTGTTAAATGAGGACATAAAGTTGATCCGAGAGTAGAGGATGCCGAGGATAGTGTTAGGTGAAAACAGATGATTTGCTGTGGCGACCCCTAACGGAAAAGGCCGAAAGTAGAAGAAGAAGAAGAAGATTTAATAATAATGAAATCCATCACGTTGTTATTATTAAAATTTCATTAACCTTCAATCAGTTTGAAGCTCCTTTCATGATACAGTATTTTACACTGGATGTATTATGTCATGGTAATGAAATTGGCTTATATACTTACATTCCCGCAATTATTAACTCAATCACATGGCAGCAGTGCAACAGATAAAATCATGCAGCTGCAGGTGAATAAATTTACTTACAGTTCATTGTTAGAATGGGGGGTGATTTTTGGTGCTGGGATGGTTTAAGAATTTCCATAACTGCTGATCTCCTTGGATTCAGAACATAGGATGGTGCAAAAAAACCCCAAAAACCTGGAAACTCCTCATTGATGAAAGATATCAGAGGATTATGGTCAGATAGGTTTGAGTTGAACAGGACGGCTATGGTAACCCCAATAAAAACTCTTTCGAGTGGATAGTAATGGCTCAAGTGGTTAAGGCTCTGGGTTGTTGATCGAAGGATCTGGTTTCAAGCCCATGCTCTGCCAATCTGCCACTGTTGGGCTCATGAGTAAGGCCCTTAGCCAACCCTCTATGGTCCAGGAGTGCTGTATCATGGCTGTCACTGTTTTCTGACCCAAACCTTCAAAGTTGGGATATGCGAAGAAAGAATCTCGGGGTGCATGCACCACCATAATGTATCAGAAAACCACTTCAAGTTCTATTCCTGAGACTACAGTAAGCACGGGATCACCAAAACCTGAAGACCGGTGTCCCCAGAAAATGTCCACTAAAGCTCTTGACTTTTATCTGCATTATTTTTCTGCTTTGCCTAATTTTTTTTCTCGAATGCACGCTTTTAACATAGAATATATTTTATATCAAACCCAGTTCTGCTCTCTGAAATGCCCCAAGAGCTTGTTCATAAGCATCTAAGTTATCTTCAACCTGTGTTATCTAAAACAAACGGATGGAAAAAAGTGTCACATTGAAATCCAACAAAAAGAGTCCTGACTCATTTTATATCATCCATAAAATAATTCATTTGTTTATACTGATAAAAAAAAAAAAAAAAAATTATAAAAAAAAAAAATTAATCCTAACATCCAGGAGATTTGCTTGTGTTTTTATTTTATTTTTTTTATTTTTTTAACCATATTGATTTCTTTATTCTAAGGAGTGTGTATTTAATTTAGAGTAAACCACTGCAATGTTTTAAACCGTAGGCATCATTCTTACTAGAATATCTTTCCACAAGGATTTACTAAGAGGAAATAATGGACCACTGTTCTCTAATATCCTGCTTGTCTCTCGTAATTACAGCTGGCTCCTTCATGGCGTTCGGACAGGACTGCACATTGTTCAGGTGGTTCTGGGATACATGCTTATGCTCTGTGTCATGTCTTACAACGTCTGGATATTCCTCGGAGTGATTGTGGGCTCTTTGTTAGGCTACTTCATCGCTTTCCCTATCTCAGGTTATGCAATGTAACTGACCAGGGGTTAAATGTAGTAGATGCAACTAATCAGGGTTTTTTTTTTTTTCTTTTTAGATTTTTTTTTTTTTTCTTTTTTTTTTTTTTTTTTTAGACTTACAATCTTTACAAATTATGCAAAAGAGCTGCCAGTCAATAACCTCAGTGCCTAAGTGTTTGTACTCCGTATGATTTTTTTTTTTAAATGATGTTTTTATTTTTAGAGATTGCCGTGTGGTTTTAACGTAATCAAATAATCAAATTAGCTTTAAGTTAATTTGCTTTCAGAGTGCCAATGGTAGACGTTGAATTCATTGAAACGGTGCAATTTCTGATTATATGATCGTCGTTTGTGCCGCATGTGGATTTACAGTCATGCGTTTATGGCTTTAGCACTGGGACACCTGATGTCCTGTCTAAACACTGTGTCATGTGACCAGGATGGTCAATACAACTTCAATGTGTAATGTGTATTTCCTTTTAACCTGCACAGGGAAAATGTGCTCTATGTGTTTTACACTGTATCTGCAGTAAAAAAAAATTATTAAAAAAGAAAGGGGGGGGGGCGGCAGAGAGTAATAGTCTGCATTGACTTTACTTCCCTCTCGAGTGATTTAGTCATAATGTGAACTCCCCTGGTTGCACAGTTTTGGTCCTCGTGATGGACACGATACTCACACGTCAGTCAGTGACTTTTTTTTTTTTTTTTTTTTTTTCTCCCCAGTATGGGAAGTATTAAAAAGAAAAAAACTCTAGAAATCATGCAAATCATTTACCTTCAATGTTGGAGCGAGATGAAAAGAGAAATGTTTTTAAAAAAGTAAATCTTTAATTTACTGCCATTTTCTTTCCTCGCTAACAAATCAGATCTCACTTTTTATAAGCTATAACGTTTTTAAATGATATTAAATTGGTTTGACTAATAATTTTGATTGTGTTTGTGTTATTAAGAAAGGAATGCTGAATAATAATGAGAATGCTGTGAGGTGAGAGCTGTATTCGTGACCGCAGAGATGTGATTTATTCTGCAGGTTCATTGGGATTTCAAAATATCTGACCTTTCATCATTTATTAAAATTTTTAGTAAAGTTTTGTAAATGAAATTAGATTAAATGTGTTTATTAAATTATAATACATTTTTAATTGTATTGTTTTTAATTATAAATTATTATTTTTATTAATATTCATTCATTCATTCATCTTCTACCGCTTATCCGAACTACCTCGGGTCACGGGGAGCCTGTGCCTATCTCAGGCGTCATCGGGCATCAAGGCAGGATACACCCTGGACGGAGTGCCAACCCATCGCAGGGCACACACACACACACACTCATTCACTCACGCAATCACACACTAGGGACAATTTTCCAGAGATGCCAATCAACCTACCATGCATGTTTTTGGACCGGGGGAGGAAACCGGAGTACCCGGAGGAAACCCCTGAGGCACGGGGAGAACATGCAAACTCCACACACACAAGGTGGAGGCGGGAATCGAACCCCGACCCTGGAGGTGTGAGGCGAACGTGCTAACCACTAAGCCACCGTGCCCCTTTTATTAATATTATTAGTTTTTATCATTTTTTAATAAATGATACTATTTAGTCATTTTTATCAGTGTGATTTTGGTTGTATTGCTTTTTTTATTTTAGTTTTTAGTTTTGTTCCAGAGACGGATTTAATGTCTAATCTGATAAAGTAACAAAAATATATACTGTTCATTGGAATTAATGGACTATAAATTAATGCACCGCCTCAACTTAGACATTTATTATCTAAAATTAAATATGCAACTCATCCCAATAATGAAAAAGTGTGTACATTTCTACTAACAAAAATCATTCAAAACATTTTGTAAGAATAAAAATAAAAAATAGTTTGTTTTCCTCAAATACACACGAGGCAAAAATATTGGCACCTCAAACAGTATTAAATATTTTGACATAAAGATGAAACATTTGATCAAATATATGACTGAGCTAGTTTTTGACGGACTCAAGATAAAGCAGAAGGGTTAAGGATCACAAACACACCAGAAAAGATGTATTTTGAAAAAAAAAACAAGAAGAGAAACCATTTTAAAAGGGTTTTATTTATTCAATGTGTGTATGTATATCAAACAAAAAAGAACAGTAGAGTTTGGCTACAGAAAAAAAAAAAAAGTGTTAAAAACAGGGTTAATAAATAGTGGAGGAAAAATACAGTAAAATACTTCGGAGAACCGCAACAACCAGGTCATTTTTTTATTTTTTTATTTTTTTAAAAAGAAATCACAAGCACAAGGCAAGTAGAAAAGCAAAGGTGATGAAAAATGTTTCACTGGCTGTCATCATACTGTAGATATTAGAAGAAAAAAAAAGAACAAATTCCAAACATTTCATCAACTGGGTAGAAAAAAAAAACCCTTACAATATAACAAAAAGAGCCATTCTTGTGCTTCTTTCTATCAAAATACCAGAAGCTGGCATCAAGTACAAAGGTCTGTGCTGCCGTCTGATCATTGTCCTCCTCCAGTTCCAGCACAAGACAAGAAAAACAAGAAGTTCTTGATCCGGACGCAGCCGGGGTTCAAAGTAAGCCTAACACTACGCAAGCTGTCTTTAAAGCCACATTAATTTGAGTCATGTCTACCCACGAGATAAAGTTAGGGTTGCATCGTAGTCAAAACGGGTTATTAGATCAAGAGAAAGATGACACGCCGTACAGTAAGTGCTTCGTGGATACGTTAAGTCGTTCCGCTGCAAACAATTATTAACATAGCACAGAATTAGTAACACAGTAAAAACAAATAAATACACTGTTTCATGACCGCAGACATTGTGTCCTTATTTCCCTTATACGTATATATAAATATGTAGTAAAAACAAAGCAGTGTTAAATATAAGAAATTTATAACATGCTTATTATATCCTCGTATATCCATGCGGTATCCCAGGATTTCAAATGGAATTAAGGCTTCACTTTGATTAAAGTCTAAATACCGGTTATATGGAAAAGGAAAGCTGACATTTCAGTGACAAAAAAATTGTGCCTTCTTTATGATGAAGTAATAAGATTTAAGCTTCACAAGGCATTCATATGAATATATACAAAAAGTGGATTGCCACTGTTTAAAATGCACAATTTAAAAAAAAAATAAAATAAAAAAAGCACAAAAAATATCTTGAATGTACGCAAATTCAACTAGTTATTTTTTTAATACATATTTCTACTCATTTTAAACTTCAAATTGTTTCTTTCTAGAACGAAGCAACATGCCAATACAAGGATAACTTTAAGCTTTAAGAATGATTATTTACTGTTTACTCAGCATATCTTCCCTTGCTAAGATAAAAAAAAATAAATCAATATCAATATCCCAGTTTAAATGTTAGATTCAAAATCTTCGTCTTCTCCCGAGCCATCTTCGGACACTTCTTCGTCTTCCTCTTTCAGCATCACCATCACCAGTTCAGGACCCACTGGCTCGGCTTCACCCTTCGGGTCCGCAGCGACTGGCCGAGGGTCCTCTTCCTCAGTGTTCTCGTTGGTAGGTGATTGAAATCCGCTGTCGTCATGGTGACGTGGACTGGACTTGGCAGACGCTTGCGGAAGTTCAGAATCAGAGTCCACGTTGAAGTCTTCATCCCGAACGGCGTTCTCTAGCTCCTGAATGGCGCTGGCGATAGCGGAGTCTTTTGGCATCATGTCCTCCTCTGAGGTGATGGCCTCTATCTCCTCCCCTTCCTCCAGAGGCAGCATCCCGTTGGTCAACACTGGGTCAGTATCCGCTGCTGAAGGAACAACCACCTCAAGAACTGGCCTGATAAGCTGCCTAATCTGCTGCACGCTGTCTGGGGAGCCTGGAACTTCCAGGGATTTTGGCGTTACTGAAATGATCGGCTGTAAATTGTGATCGTTATTGATGAACGTTTCATCTTCAAGATCTTCAGCCGGCAGCATCTCGTTCTCTTCGGGGATCTCTTCCACGCCAGGTACTTCCAGGCAAGAGCCGTAAGGCATCGGCGCCATGTCCTCCGAAACAATCATGGACACAACCTGTCTACGTCTTTGGCGTCGGTCCACTTCTTCTCCTCCTCCTCCATAGTGGCTGGCCCAGTCGATGGAGTTCTCCTCCAGCAGGTGGAGGTTCGGGTCACTGTTGCCCAGAATGACGCTGTCCCTGTACAGGTTGTGCCTTCTCTGAATGGCTGCCTCCTTTACAGCTGCACACAGAATGATTAAGTTTAGCTGTAGTATTTATTGAAAATGTCTGACATTCTCTCTAAAAATCAAAAAACTTAAAGAGCTTAAACAACTCTCTCAAACACACACACACGATATGATGAAATTTAAAATGCCTACAGTTCATAATTCCACCTTAAATTTTTTTCAACCTTTTTTTTTGTTATTTTATTTTCTTAGGAAGCCTGTAGTCATCCCTTCATCATCAAAATCCCCAGTCATCAAAAATATATTTTTTTAATAATCTAACAGTAAAATGATTTGCTGTCATGGCTAACGCTTAACATCCTCCTTAAAAAGTTACAGATGACTGCCCATAATATTATGCATGTTTCTGCACTCCAGCCATAACTGTGCAAGAAATCTGCAGCTGTAGCTGTTGCTGAAATACAGGACAGATTTCTTGAGTACATGTTTACAGTATCTAGGTGAGGTTATCCACTGCAGTGCTTAATGTAACTGAGGAAACCTGCTGTAAGGTCATAAAGCTTGGAACTGGTCATAAAGCTTGGAACTGGACATAAAGCTTGGAACTGGACATAAAGCTTGGAACTGGACATAAAGCTTGGAAATGGACATAAGGCTTGGAACTGGACATAAGGCTTGGAACTGGACATAAGGCTTGGGACTGGTCATAAGGCTTGGGACTGGTCATAAGGCTTGGGACTGGTCATAAGGCTTGGGACTGGTCATAAGGCTTGGGACTGGTCATAAAGCTTGGAACTGGCCATAAAGCTTGGAACTGGCCATAAGGCTTGGGACTGGTCATAAGGCTTGGGACTGGTCATAAAGCTTGGAACTGGTCATAAGGCTTGGGACTGGTCATAAAGCTTGAGACTGGTCATAAAGCTTGAGACTGGTCATAAAGCTTGGAACTGGTCATAAGGCTTGGAACTGGTCATAAGGCTTGGGACTGGTCATAAGGCTTGGGACTGGTCATAAGGCTTGGGACTGGTCATAAGGCTTGGGACTGGTCATAAAGCTTGGAACTGGTCATAAGGCTTGGGACTGGTCATAAAGCTTGAGACTGGTCATAAAGCTTGAGACTGGCCATAAAGCTTGGAACTGGTCATAAGGCCTGGAACTGGTCATAAGGCTTGGAACTGGTCATAAGGCCTGGAACTGGTCATAAGGCTTGGGACTGGTCATAAAGCTTGGGACTGGTCATAAGGCCTGGAACTGGTCATAAGGCCTGGAACTGGTCATAAGGCCTGGAACTGGTCATAAGGCTTGGAACTGGTCATAAGGCCTGGAACTGGTCATAAGGCTTGGAACTGGTCATAAAGCTTGGAACTGGTCATAAAGCTTGGGACTGGTCATAAGGCCTGGAACTGGTCATAAGGCCTGGAACTGGTCATAAGGCTTGGAACTGGTCATAAGGCCTGGAACTGGTCTTACCCATCATAATATCTTTAGTGACCGACTGCAGGACGACCTCCTCGAAAATGTTCTCCACTAATATGAAGCGGGAGAAATCCTCAAAGATAAACTCTTTGAATTGTGGCAGCTTCTGAACAGAAAACACAGAAACAGAAACATATTTAGTCTTTTTTTTTTTCCTAAAGTGGTGTACAGTGTAGGAAAGTAACACTTATCTAATTCCGTCCAGTTATTAACTGGAGTGATGTAGCTGAGGAGGAGGAACCGTTTAACATCTAGATTTTATTCCCAGTGTTTTCTGGAGCACGTAAGGTTCACATTTAGATTATGGACATTCCAGGTTCAGAATACAAATACAGGAAAATCTGAAGCATTAAACGGATCCAGTTCCAGACGATGGAATTTTATCCCTCCGCTAGAACAGAGAGAGATCCAGACACAGATACACAAAGAATGCAGGAGTGATGTGTTGGTCATACTTACAGAAGCATACACAGGATGGAGATGTTTCAGCATGTACGGGATGATGATCTGCAGCAGTCCTTCTCTAAAGAACTTCTTCCGCACCGTGCTGCTGTCGTAGTCAAATTTCTGCCGAAGATAAGAACAAACTCAAACTGTTTGCTGACAAAGAATGATTCTTGTGTTTAAAAAGCTTAAAAGAAAGTCAAACAATTAGCATTCTTTTTTTTTTTTCAGGCTGCTGAGTAGATAAGAGGTTCACGGTATGTCTTTAGTGCTTGTTTAAACAGGTCTCTGGCTGATTCACCTTCAGTACTCGGTCCTGGCAGCGCTGGATGGTTTTTATAAGCTCCTCTCCTGACTGTTCATCCATGTTTTGGTACAGCAGCTGTTCAAACGTGTACACGGCATTGTCCATTTGCTGTGGTAGAAAGCAGACCAGAAAATACAGGATTGATATTTAAGATCACAAAACATCCAGGCTTTACAACATTATTATTGTTGTTGTTTGTGTTAGTGGTGGTTTTATTCATTAATTTTTATTATAGCGCTTCCTGGTGGTCCAGGGCAGGGAGATAACCCGACCACTGATAACCCAAGCCCGGATAAAATGGGAGGGCTACATCAGGAAGGGCATCCGGTATAAAACCTGGGCCACGTGATCCGCTGTGGCGACCATGAACATTGAGCAGCCAAAAAAAACACCATCCGTCACCATTAACTTTTATATACTGCTAGATACACCGAAGCTATAATATTTACCACTGAGTTTCTTTGAGTTAATT
>NC_083476.1:5492541-5602541 GCF_030014155.1 Tachysurus vachellii | reverse complement strand
CCACACCCACACCGATCACCAAGAACAGCACACACGGTCAGTCATTTCCAGATTTTTATAGGAGAAAAAAAGCAGTCAGGAAGTGAATGGAGTTTTACAACGTAGTATACACACTGCAGACAACACACGCATGCACTTTTTCCTCAATGGGTGCTTTATTTTCACCCTGCATCAGGGTGTAGACCTGACTAGAAGCAGTAATAGTGTCATTCATACACGGTTTGTTCATCGTGGTGTGTCCGAAACGGTCTTTAAATGTCTAATATAAACAGCAGTTCTGCCTAAGTAAAAGTGTGCGTGCGAGCTCGCACTGGTATAAACGTCTCAAACCATCTGCTGCTCAATTCCTTAACTTTTCATTTATGTTTATATTCCTATTTAAACTCCCCCCGTCTACCCATGGAACGTGTCGAATTTATATATTTGCATGGATTAAATACATGTAAATAAGTACTTCTGTGCTACACTGTTAAATTTCAGTTCATTTCCTTTTCTTAGGCTTAACCATGCTGCTGTTCTATTCCAGGCCTAATGGCTAATAAAGGCTTAGTATTATTTGCTCATAAGACAAATCCTAGTGCTTCTGTTAAATCACTAGGGTTTCATTTCCCTCAGACATCCACACCTCCACACATGTAGATTCAATTTGTTTCGAAGATAAAGTGAAGTGACGTGACATACGGCTAAGTACGGTGACACATACTCAGAATTCGTTCTCTGCATTTAACCCATCCAAAGTGCACACACACAGCAGTGAACACACACCCGGAGCAGTGGGCAGCCATTTATGCTACGGCGCCCGGGGAGCAGTTGGGGTGTTTGGTGCCTTGCTCAAGGGCACCTCAGTCGTGGTATTGCCGGCCCGAGATTCGAACCCACAACCTTACGGTTAGGAGTCAAACTCTCTAACCATTAGACCAGGACTTCCCACTGTCCAGTTTTGCTGTCTGTTCCCATGATAGCCTCAAAATCCTGTTCTTGTATGACAGGAGTGAACCTCAGTATGGTCTTCAGCTGTTGTAGGTCATCCACCTCAAAGTTTAATGTTTTATGCATTGTGAGATGCTTTTCTTCTCACCATGGTTGCAAAGAGTGATTATTTGAGTTACTACAGTATATCCTGCAGCTTGATCCGTTTCTTATCCACTAGACTTTCCTCCCACAGAACCATTATGTGTAAACGCTAGACACTGTTGTCTGAAATACTCAAAACAACCGGTACCAACATCCATACCACACTGATCAAACTGATGTGAAGATGATAACTGATCCGCATATGTAAGGGTTTTGGATAAAAGTGAAAGTGACGTGACATACGGTGACCCATACTCAGAATTCATTCTCTGCATTTAACCCATCCAAAGTGCACACACACAGCAGTGAACACACACACCATGAGCACACACCCGGAGCAGTGGGCAGCCATTTATGCTGCGGCGCCCGGGGAGCGGTTTGGGGGGGTTCGTTGCCTTGCTCAAGGGCACCTCAGTCATGGTATTGCCGGCGCGAACCCACAACCTTAGGGTTAGGAGTCAGACTCTCTAACCATTAGGCCACAACTTCCAAATTGTCAGCTGACTCATGATTGGACTTTGAGTGTATGTGTGTTCAAATTATGCATACTACTAAATTCATTCCTTTGCTTGTTTAATTCTATGTGTTCTGGTGTGTGTTTTACTCATGACATTACTTGTTCTATTTACTTTCCTTCCAGACTTCAATGGACCTATTAGTAGAGTAAAGTTATTAGCTTTTGACCACGATCTCAAGTGTGCAGACTATAGAAGGCCGCGGCTACGTTACGCTAGGCCTCCTAGGTGTTGCTGATGATGGTTCAAAACACAGAGTCTGTAAAGTTATCATTTGTGGAAATTGTTGACTTTCTCCTAATTTTGTGTATTTCCGAGCAGTACAGTGTTCAGTGTTTGTTCCAACAAGGCCCAATGAAGATGAACCATGAATATGATCAATTTCTAAACTGTCTGGAACTAATTCCATCAGCATCTCACAGGCTACAACAGTCTATTCATCACCTCCAGTTGGCACTGCTGAGGAGGAAGCAAGCAGCAGAAACAGCTGCAGAAACCTCTTAGAATGAAAAGATAAGCTTCGTCACCATGCTGGAACAGCAAGAACAAAAACAAATCGCCTGAATGCTCCCAACAAAGAGGAGAAGTGAGTGCCTTTAAATAAAAGGATTTGGCAGCAGGCATGGGCCAAATACAAGAGCTGTTATCGGATTGAAGTGCAGAGCTGGAAGGAGTTTAATACAGCTGCCTTCACATGCAGATACAGACCCTGATGTGCTATCACTGTCTGGTCACAAGACAAGAGGGACCTTCTTCCAGTAAATGGTAATAGATGCAACCGTTTCTGTGCCTAAGCCGAGTATGACTTGTTGACATTTTGTGAAGGGGTTATGTAGAGATCATCCTCTAGCTATGCCAGACTTTACAGACTGAATACTGGTTCACTGCAGTCAGTACTTTATTGAGGATATTGACTGAGTGACACTCACCTCGATAGAATTCAGCATTAAGACTTAAAGCGATACTCATCCACAATAAAGTGGAGCCCACTCTATGGAGCCCAGGACCAGAATTTTGTGTGATTCTTATCCTCAATAAAAGTACAGTACAAGATCAAGAATAAAGAGAAAAATGTCAATACTTTAAGCAATTCCTTTCCTTAGCAGGAAGCTGATTTAACAGTTGGATTAGTTGTATTTAAGAGTGAGTCTGTTACTGTCTGGTGATGTGGAACATCAGGACAAGTTATGAACTCTCATGACAAGTTAGATGCAGATACACAGCTTCCACCAATTCCACAGAAACCCTTCCTTGTAAGCCAGAACAGAAGAAATGGGTCTACAACTGAGTGGAGAACCCTCAGGCTCTCTTGGGTTACTAGAGTTGACCAGAGTAGGTTGACGGTGAGTATGGCAAAGCAAGGGCTTTTAACAGCTAGATGTAATTCATTCATTCATTCATCTTCTACCGCTTATCCGAACTACCTCGGGTCACGGGGAGCCTGTGCCTATCTCAGGCGTCATCGGGCATCAAGGCAGGATACACCCTGGACGGAGTGCCAACCCATCACAGGGCACACACACACACTCTCATTCACTCACGCAATCACACACTAGGGACAATTTTTCCAGAGATGCCAATCAACCTACCATGCATGTCTTTGGACCGGGGGAGGAAACCGGAGTACCCGGAGGAAACCCCCGAGGCACGGGGAGAACATGCAAACTCCACACACACAAGGTGGAGGCGGGAATCGAACCCCGACCCTGGAGGTGTGAGGCGAACGTGCTAACCACTAAGCCACCGTGCCCCCCAGCTAGATGTAATGCCAAACAAAATTTGTCAACGTTCCTAATTGCATTCGGTATGGAAATGAGTGAGAATGGGGAAAGTGCACTAGTTCCAACGGAAGCCATCCTGATAATGCTCTACTCATTCCTAAAACTTAAACATAACCCTCTGGTTTTAGCTCGATACTCTCTAAGCCAAACTCTACACAAAGCTTAATAAAAACAATAAGAACATTCCTTACTAGGATCTTCTTACTCACACAACCTTAGAGACTTAGCACCAGGTTTACAGTATCATCGCTCACTGTGTATCTACTAAACACTACTAAATCACAGAACAGCTTTTCTGGAATAACACAGAACTGCTTTGTTTAAATCCAAGTCACTAATGAAGGATAATATGTAATAAAATGTAATTACACTGTAAATTAGTGTTTTATAAAAGGCAGGTGTAGCTGCAGGGAAAACCACAGCATCATATCGATAAAAAAAAAAAAAAAAAATGCATAAAAAGAACTAAATTACACCTTTCCTAGTATAAACATTTGTCCATGGGGTGGTACTTCCAAAAGTATGTCTATTATACTGTACCTGTTCTACATCTGATTTATAGGCCTAGAAGACGGAGCGTATATATATATATATATATAGCTAGCATAGCATTTTTAAATGGATGTCATTTATACCACTTTGATTATGCTAAAAAAACACAGGATGGCAATTTTATGTAAAACAGAATGAAGTAAAAGGCTAATACAATTTTGTAATAATAATAGTAGTAATAATAATAATAATAATAATAATAATAATAATAATTATTATTATTATTATTATTATTATTATTATAAAAACCCAAAAACGTAGTTTATTTTCCTAGAAATACATTTCAAATGATGGTTGTTAAAATCCTCCCGTAACCTGTAATATGTCATGAACACAAAGTGGGATATAATGAATATATAAAGACAGAACAGTACAGATATTTACATTTTTTCTAGTGCGACTTAAAGAAGTGCTTTGAGATCTCTATCAATAAATAAATTTATTTATACCGTTTCGCTAGGTCATGGCTAAGAATACCTCAGAAGACACGTTTTTTCCCCCCCCAGACACACATTCTGCAGCCTGTGGTTCACATCTCTAATGACAGGTTTGATCACTAGCTGCCTTTTTACTCCCTGGTTTAGACGTAATTTGAGGGTTAGACCGCCTACGTAACATTAAAGCAAAGCAATGCTTGAGCTATGCACTAAGTAAAAGACCAAATGGAATGGAAAATATCTTCCATGGATCTTCAAATGAAGACTACTATAAGTATAATCTAGGTTAAAATCAGTCTGTTTAATAACAAAAGGCGAGACACATTAGCAAGAAGAATACGTGATCTGACAAAGACATCCTTTGTGTTCCAACAAGGATTGACGTTTGATTTCCTTCAGGAAAACAAAAGCGCATTTCCTTTTGGTTACTGGGGTTAAGATTGGAGTTAATTGTTTGCACAGCATTAATGATCTACATTAATAATTCAACGAGTAGAAGGATATAAAGATGGTAAGCCAAACGTGTGTGTGAGTCAGAAATGTAACTGCACTTCCACCTCTTCTTCTTCTTCTTCTTCTCCTTCCTGACTCACAGTGCTGCCTGTGTCTCACCTGACCTTCTCTACACACAAAGGCTGGATTCAGTTCACAGATGCCCCTTTTCCACCGAGGCAGTTTGAGTGCTGGTTCGGAGCCAGAGCCTAATTTGAAATCAGTTCTTTCTTTTTCGACACCCAAAGCACCGGCTCTGAACCAGGAAACAGTGGTTCTTAAGTAGCACCTAAATATTGCTGGTCTAGACTTAAGATCCGCTTGCGTCATAAGCTGGGGGCAAGGCTTAAGGTTAGCACCTGGGGGCGGGAATGTAGGGTTAAAGAATGAGCCTTTTCATCCGACGTTTGGTTGGTTAACTAAACAGCCAATCAAAACGTATTAAGTTTTCAATTACGGGACAAAACTACAGTTCTAGTCATCAGTCAGATTGAAAGGAAAATAAAATAAATCGAGAAGTTCTGTTGCACTACTGTTTCGGATTGTGCAGTGTATAAATGCCCTCATTCTCCCTCTCCTTCAGCTTCCTTCCTCATCTTATGTGAGGTCTTACGCGTGCCATTAGTTTTACTTCTGCAGATTTATTTATATCAAGAGTCAGAGAAGGCTTTTATGGGTAATTACAGCTCACAGGAACTGACTATGCAAATCTGACTGAACTGGGAAATGTGTTAGTTTTTATATCCGGTTTGACCCTATAAACAATGTGAAAGTGTCCTATTCGGACCCCGAGTTTGGGCTATGACTGGAGAACTGACCTGTGTTGGATCCCCGCACATCATTTCCCATGTTCCGTAGTGGCCTTTGGCTTGTCTGTATAGTCGCAGGGAATTGGTGAACGCTGGTGTGAGCACCTTGTTGTCCTCTGACAGACCTGCAGGAGGCATAAGAGAGCACAGTTAGTGCGATCATAGGACTACATAAGCATCGCTAATGTTTAATTATTTGGCAAAACCGGTCAATCTGGTTAAAAACATAAACATGAAATTAAACATTGATACATTATGGGTACAGGATCCCAACCCTGGTCATGAAGTACCTACTGAACACACACAGTGCATTTCCTGCTCTAACACACCCACTTCAACTTAAAAAACTGGGTTCTCTAGCGGTTTGGGGATCCTGTGCATTTGGAAAAGAATAGAGAAAAGCAATCTATACTTAAAAGAACTCTATTATTCAATATTTTGGCTTTTAAATGCTTCCTGTACTAGAAAAAGACACGGAATCGTGTTCTTCAAAAACCTTGCAAAACCTAAACCAAATCAAAAAATACACAGCAGAACAAAACCAAAATAAATCCAAACAATACAAAGCCTTAAAAAAAGGCAAAACCATAATTCAAAATAAAAATCCTAGCAAAAAAAAACAAAAACAAAAAAAAAACAAAGCAAAACAAAAAAAAAGTTGAAAAAAAAAACAAAAAACAAAAAATAAACAAAAATAGAGCAAAGCAAACATTTTTTTGTTTGCTTTGCTCTATTTTTGTTTATTTTTTTTTTTTTTTTTTTTTTTTTTAAATTTTTTTTTGTTTGTTTTTTTTTTTTTGTGTTTTTGTTTTTTTTGCTAGGATTTTTATGTTATGTACAGAAGACAGGCCACAATTCTCATATGCATTATAAGATTCTATCTGAAATATAAAATAAATAAATAAATAAATAAATAAATAAATAAATAAATAAGAGATTACAGAACCGTACACTACACAGATCATTGAAACTCTTGAAAACAGTGTGTCGTTTTAACCCTCCTCCTTTTTCTGGCTCATGATAACCTTTTAGAAGCTCTTTCCTCTCTACACAGACACACACCAGCAGGAAATAACTACACAAAAGCTGCACAAACACAGGCTGACATCAGCAGACAAGAGTCCGGACAACAGGAAAGGCAGATGATAGAGAGAGAAAGAGAGAGAGAGAGAGAGAGAGAAAGCTTGTGCTGCGATTCACACACATCCACATGTGGGCAATTTAAAGGGGCAGTTTGTAATTTCTGAAAGATTTAAAAGATACCTCCAAAAAAAAAAAAAAAAAACCCTGGGACTTTTAATTTTAGCATAATTTCATCCATCCTGACACCCTACACCTGGTTGGAGTCTGGTCACTTGGTGGTACACATTGTTGGGATAGATCTCCATGGACAACCCATGACCCATGAGATTACTGAGGATAGAACCACTTGGAGACTATCACACCATCATTGAACTACCATTGCGTCGGTCAGCTTTGTGCTCGGGTCTTCATCTGGGAACGTTTGAAGACTTTGGCAGGAAGAAATTCGTGTTAAGTCTGTAATAAACTCAGAAATTACTCTGATCTATTAGTTCATCAGGAGCTCTGGGTTGCACAATTCCACTGGCCTACAAGCCATTGTAAAAAGAACATTATTTACATTTACATTTGATTCCTGTCCAATGTCATGCAAATGATGATGAGATCATCTCCGGGAGATTTTCCTCACCATCATCACCACAGCCTTGCTCATTAAGGATATATATTAGAGAGAAATAGAAACTTTACAATTTTTATTGTTTCTATAAAGCTGTTTTGAGACAATGGCAATTGTTAAATGTGCAATACAGAGGGCGCTAAAAAAAATGACAAACCGCTCCTTTAAAAATTAGCCAATAGTTTGTGGTACACAGGAGACTTACTCCCTGTGTGTGTACGTCTGTGATTGACTCAAGGACTTACAATAACAGGATGTGAGCAAGTAAATTTTTCAGGAAAAGGAAGCCCTTTTTTGACAGAATGACAGCGCTCAGTTTTCTTGGGAACGTGTGTGAAAGTCCCACCATGCTACAGTTGATATAACTGTCCTCATAGTAGCACCGCCTACAGAGTATACACACACACACACACACACACACACACACACACACACACACAGAGGTATGCTACGTTGAGAATTCTGCCCTCACATTCAAGGCAAAGCCCTCATACAGATTTCACCCGCTACAACAGATGGGTGAAGGAGTGTGAATGGAGCAAAGTTGAATAAAAATAAAGCATGTGGTAGCATTTAAGGTGGCCTCCGAGTCTGATGTGTTTCCATCTCACATAACCACGCTCGGTGGTTAGCGAGGGCTCATGGGATGGCCCGTTGTCAGGAAACCACAGGCACGGCATGTGTGAATTTTCGAGGCAGCTCACTTTAGGTGCACAATGCCAACTCCATCTTGATCACCAGAAGCTCTGACAGCAGTTCATATGTTTCTATACGAAAAACGTCATTACTGAGTTTCTCTGCAATTGTTTTTTTTTTTTTTATTGTTATTATTTTATACACTATTATACATTATTTTTATTTTTTATTTAATTTGTTTATCAAAGAGGATAATGAGGGAACAGCAGTGTTTAGAGCTGCTGATGACGTAAGCGATTAAAGGAACTTCATGCGAATTTTTGTTCATATTTAATGTAACTATAAATAAAAAATAAAAAAAACACTGGCCAATTGCTGTGGTGTAAGAAAAATAAAACACTAAAAACATACTAACAACTATTAATAATTATTCTATCAGTTGTGAAGTTTTGGGTGTGGAAACTAATGTATTTGAACGTTAGAGAAAATTTAATCCACAAATTCTAACAGAAGCTATGAGAGCAGTGTAATATTGCAAAATAAATCATACAAACGTCACTCACACACTCATACACACACTCTCACACTCTCTCACACTTTGGATGCTGATGATTTGTAGCATCCTCTACCAATGACATAAAATCAGAACATCTTCACCGCACAGTATGAGACCATTAAAGACAGATGGCTTCATACTCAAACCTCCACACATCACTGCTAGACATCATAAAAAGTGCTACACTCTGCTGCTTCCTTGTCCTGTACGAAACTGCTCTGTAAGTCTACTATAGCTCTGTGGATTAATCTAACCTTTCATTCTGGGACTTTAGAATGAACATAAGCAGTGGTTAAGGAAAGCATCAGAAACAGGCTGATTTTTCCTGGTATAGAAAAAGGCCACAAACACACACACACACACACACACACACACACACACACACACACACACACCCCCACAGAGACACACACATCCACACACACACACACACACCCCCACACACACACAGATAGACGCACACACACAGAGAGAGACGCACACACACACACCGACCCACACACACCCCCCACACAACTACACACACATACCACACCCGCCCCACACACACACATACACACACACACACAGACACACACACCCACACACAGAGACGCACACCCACACACACAGACACTCTCACACAGAGACACACACCCACACAACTACACACACATACCACACACACACACACACACACCCCAAACAAAAACACAAGGCGTGTCCATTTACTGGGAATCTGTCATAGAAGAGGAATCAGAACGATGGGAAAAATGTGACCACAAACAAGCTGAATTAAAAATAACTTACACAGCTATACAAATGTAAATCAGAACACAGGGAGAATATTAATAACAAAAATAAACACACACCATCATTATTGAGTCATAGTCAGAGGAATGGATGTCACGAGAGGAATCCTATATGAAAGACATAATTTTTAAGAAGACATAATCGTCTTTTATTGCAAAATGTTTTGATCAGAAAGAAATAAACAGCAGCTGCTAAGGCATCAGCTCCAAAACAGCCCTTTGCACCATGAGGCCATTACTGGGTGTAACTTGAGTGACAGCTGAACAGGAACCGACTCATCTGGTTGCTATTGTGACACAACAAGACAATAGTGTCACAAAATACTGCACTGTTAAACCACAAAACGTCATCCAGTGACAAATGTGCGTCACAGGGCACTTTTCCCCCCTAAAATGACACTGAAGGGGGAAAAATCCTAAACATTTAAAATATTTATTTTGCAATTTTCACATTTCTTCACTTTTTTACATTTTCAAAGGGTTTTAGCTGATTGTTACATTTAAATTATCCAACTATCCATCCATCCACCTATCCATCCCTCCATCTATTTACTTATAATGATAATAAAAAATAAATTAATTAATTAAAAAATAAATAACTACATAATAATAATAATAATAATAGTAATTATTATTATTATTATTAATAATAATAATAATAATAATAATAATAATAATAATAATGTCATGTAAATGATGCAGTGAACATGTCTCCTGATCTTCAGTTACTATTAATACCCCAATTTTCCCCCCACTAACAGCACATCCCCCAAAGCCTTTTACTTCTCTCACACCAAACGCTAAATCCACATTTTATTCACTGACACATCATACTTAACTATTTATACCTACAAACATCTCTAAACCGTCCTTCCTTCATGACTTCTCTTTATACTGCCTCTCAAAGTTCAGAAGAAAAATCCTGCAGCTTGTCAAGTTACCTGGAAACCAGTAAACACAACAATCATCTGCCCTGAACACTGTCCTGTGGTGGAAAAACGTACAGCCTGTTAGAAAGTGCTGACACTGGAGACTCCTTCCCTAAATGTTCAATAAACATCACCATATCAACGATTCTATCGATTTTGTGTTAACAAAAAAAACACTACTGATAAATGGATTGAAAATATAAATAGTCTTAGTGTTGAGTCCTAACGAACAAGCTGTTGCTATAGAAACAATAACGCATTAGAACGAGCAGATCAGCATTGCTGACAGCATTATTGTCATTGCATCTTCTGACCAATCAGAATCCAGCTTTCAACAGCTTTTTTTTCCCCCATCAAGCTGTGGCCAAAAATACTTGATTTAGAATCAACTTTTTCTTCTTTCACTGCTACCAGAGAAGACACACGTAAACACACGTACTGTACTTACAGTAAGATTGAAGGGAAGACACACGTAAACACACGTACTGTACTTACAGTAAGATTGAAGAGAAGACACACGTAAACACACGTACTGTACTTACAGTCAGATTGAAGGGAAGACACACGTAAACACACGTACTGTACTTACAGTCAGATTGAAGGGAAGACACACGTAAACTCACGTACTGTACTTACAGTAAGATTGAAGGGAAGACACACGTAAACACACGTACTGTACTTACAGTCAGATTGAAGGGAAGACACACGTAAACACACGTACTGTACTTACAGTAAGATTGAAGGGAAGACACACGTAAACACACGTACTGTACTTACAGTAAGATTGAAGGGAAGACACACGTAAACACACGTACTGTACTTACAGTAAGATTGAAGGGAAGACACATGTAAACACACGTACTGTACTTACAGTCAGATTGAAGAGAAGACACACGTAAACTCACGTACTGTACTTACAGTAAGATTGAAGGGAAGACACACGTAAACACACGTACTGTACTTACAGTCAGATTGAAGAGAAGACATGTAAACACACGTACTGTACTTACAGTCAGATTGAAGAGAAGACACACGTAAACTCACGTACTGTACTTACAGTAAGATTGAAGGGAAGACACACGTAAACACACGTACTGTACTTACAGTCAGATTGAAGAGAAGACATGTAAACACACGTACTGTACTTACAGTCAGATTGAAGAGAAGACACACGTAAACACACGTACTGTACTTACAGTCAGATTGAAGAGAAGACACACGTAAACACACGTACTGTACTTACAGTCAGATTGAAGGGAAGACACACGTACTTGCTAAGATCACTATACTCACACATAGAAGTGAATAGAAGAGAGTTCGCTTGACGCAGAATGAAAATCGAATGAGAATCGGATATTTATCTCAGTGAGATAACTTTAGATAACTTATCAGTGCGAAATGTTTGTTTTTCCCTTTGTGGGAATCTTACACAGAATTTTAGTGGTAGCAGATGATACCTTTAAAACTTAGATGCTTACAAGCAAGCACTTGGAGCTTCTCAGGAGGCTAGGTACTGTACAAACAGAAATGCTCACTACAAACTCTTAAAGCCCTTAAATAGTGTCTACTATCATATGAGCCATTAAACACCCTTGTGGATTGTGATATGACAAAAAAAAAAACATAACAGGCATAGAATAGATGATGGAGCAATTACAGAGCAAAGTCATATTGTTTTGTCTCTTTATTTACCAGCATGTGGAACTGATCTCAAGTCCTCCAGGTGATTTCCATTTTCTTATTCCATTCCACTTTGTATACATTTTCTATATAAGGTTGAATAAAAGTATATTGTTTTATTCTAAATGCGGATTAAATATGTATGTCAGTGTGAAGCCTTTCGTGCAGGAACCCATATGTTCATCTATTTTCAGAACTTCCCAGCAAATAAAAAGAACGGCAGTGTGTTGTCAGTCCTGCACTCTTTCATCCACTCGATCACATACAAAAGCCTTTTAAATTAAAGATGAGGAACACAGCCCTAAGCTTTACCTACAAAAATTTAAAACGGGAGCTGTACACAGTCTGGGATTGTAATGTCAGGTCGAGGACATGTACATGGTTATTGTAGCAGTAAGTGACACGAACAGGTTGGAATAAGCCTGATTACTGCTTTCACTGATGTATACATGCCACACACACACACGTACACACACACACACACACACACACAGGCATGCACGCACAGACACATGCACGCACAGACACGCACACAGACAGACACACGCATGTACGCACAGACACATGCACGCACAGACACGCACACAGACAGACACACGCATGTACGCACAGACACATGCACGTACGCACAGACACACGCAAGTACGCACAGACACGCATGCAGACACACGCATGCAGACACGCACGCACAGACACACACACGCACAGACACACACACGCACAGACACACACACGCACAGACACACGCACGCACACACACGCACGCACACACAGACACACGCACGCACGCACAGACACACGCACGCATGCACAGACAAACGCATAGACCCTCGTGCGCACACAGACACAGACATTATTACTATATTTAAACTACATTCTGAAAAAAAAAGTGGGAATTTACTTTGTAACATCTAACTAATCAGGGGATCGGATTCAACTTCAATTGATGGATTGGATTTGAAAATGAAAAAAATTGTAAAAAGAAATTCTAAACTACTTGCATAGTTTCAGACAATGTAGTGCTTAAAAAACAGTCCGATTCAGTACAGCAAAAAAAAAAATCTTTCTACCTTCGGAGTCCTGACTTAAAGAATATCCGAGTTACAGAATGAAGAACACAGTCATTCCAGGGCTTTAATATACCCAAAGGATTGTGCTTTTAAGACAGGAATATTAGCAGGGATATAATTAAGAATATCTTAAAATAGTGCAAGAAAGAGAAAGTGAACAGAAGGAGAAAGTAAAACACTCACAGTGGCATTGAGGGCTTTAGCCTGGAACGTACAAAACAAGGGGACAAAATAAATAGCTGTAGGAGTTATAATTCTAGGTTTAGATAGAACCAGGGTCTAATGTACAGCAAATGGTTTGTAATAGAGAACAGAGAGCAGAAAAGCATCTCTGAATACACAACACACTGAACGCTAAGGTGCATGAGCTACATCAGGACCAGTCCTATCGGTCAGAAACAGAGAATCAGAGCACAGGCGGACAAAACGCAGACAGTTTTAGCGAAAGAAGCTTGAAAAGATCTTTTTTCAGCAGAATATTTGAGTTACTATGGCCTTCCTGTCCGCTCGAAGCAGTCTGGCCATTCTCCTCTGACTTCCCTGAATCAGCATGGTGTTCAGAAGGTGTTTCTGTTCTTAGAATTAACTCTATATAAACTCTATATCGTCACCTTTGTCTACATTTCCACGCAGGTCTAGACAAGCTCAAATTCCTTAAATATGCAAAGAATTACGCATGTGTTCTTTTTTTTCTACTTCTGTATGATTTCATTTTGGTCCTAACCCTCATGTGTTGTAATGTAACGGAGTACAAATACTTCGTTACTGTACTTAAGTAGAAATGTTACGTATCTGTACTTTACTTTGCTATTTAAATTTATGTCAACTTTCACTTTTACTCCACTACATTTCCTAGATAAAATGTATACTTTTACTCCGTTATATTTCCACTAGGCGTCTTCGTTACTCGTTACTACAATAATAAAATCAGAAGAAATGTGCGCGACTGCAATAAGGGAGGTTTGGCGAATCACTGCTCCCAGATTACATTACGCTCCTCCGCACGCACTATTTCAGCGTAATGTTGCTAAAGGAGGAGGAAGCACAACTGAAACCGCAATGGAAGCACCTCCTGGAGAACCTCCCGTTATCGTAGACGACCAGTGTTGTAATATAACGGAGTACAAATACTTTGTTACTGTACTTAAGTAGAAATTTCACTTTACAATTTTTAATTTACTTCGCTATTTAATATATGAGGTTTGGCGAATCACTGCTCCGAGATTGCATTACGCTCCGCAAGCTCTACGGAGAAGCACAGGCACGTGCAGCGTGCACGCGCAGTCAGAGCTGAGGCATTTATCTATAACGTTAATCGGCGGAAATTACCAGAGTTGATAGCACAAACAAAATATTAATGCAAACAATCCATTCAATACTAGATAAAAATAACATTTATTGATTTGGTCTTTGTCTTGTGAATATTTTTTTTTTATTAATGACTGCATTCATTGGACTCACTGTTTGTAGAGAATGCATACTGTACATACTGATTTGATTCAAGACTGGCATAATGCATAAAATTTTGGTGTCCACTTTTGCCATTTAATAATACCATAACGTTTGGCTTACTATGTAGTCATATAATATATAATACAAAACTCTTCTTGTTTTAAATTCTCACTGATGGTTAAAACCCCCTAAAGATGAAACCCTAGAACCGCCCCTGCTCTTATACCTACCGAAAATCACTGAAATTTTACTTTTTACTTTTACTTCAGATACTTAAGTACATTAAATATCAGAAAATGACTTTTGATACTTAAGTACAGTAAATATCAGATACTTTAAGACTTTTACTTGAGTAATATTCTAAAAGGTAACTTTCACTTCTACCAAAGTCTTTTTCTAGTACGATACTTGTACTTTTACTGAAGCATTGCTTTCTAATACTTTATACAACACTGCTCCTGAGTCGCATCTACCCAACATAAGCAGTACTTATGATGAGTGCATCAGAACTTAGGCTGATTATTTCCTAGTAAAGACCACACCGGTGCCGAACAAAAACAAAAAGGTGTGTCTGTTTAAAGCTAGTCAATGTCAGCAAAAGAATTTGAGACAAATATGTGACACTAAACAAGCAGAGAAAAAAAACGCATGTTGCACGAACTCTGATTTCCGCCTACATCAAATAAACGAGAGTTTTCAGAGTTTTCGATTGAACTGGAAACTGTGTTAAGTTCAGGGAGACGGAGGAGAAAAACGATCTCGGAAAGCTAATTACAAATCATAAGCCATTTAACCTATTGCTTTGGGTATTGTAGGAAATTTGTTTGCAGACCTGTACAACCAAAAAAATAAATAAATAAATAAATAAAAAAAATCAAGCACTAATTCGACTATTCGACTGCTAAAGCTGAGAAAACACGAGTATCTGCCTCAAATTAGTGCTCTGAGACAAAAACACTACTATACATATACGTACATGTATAAAGAACTGGTTTGAATCATCAGCATGTGCAATTCGCCAACAACAAATTCCTTTGCGCTTTCTCACACTGTCATGGACTGAATTGTATTAAAGGAATCCAAGCTTTCATGTAGTGACACAAACAGGTACACACACACACACACACACACACACACTCACAAACCCACCCATGCTGCTTTATGTTTTGAACAATGGCAGTTATGCAAAACAGAGATGATTAGCGAGGGTGTAGCTGTTACAATAATGGCTAAGAGTTGCGCTTAAGGTGGTGTGTGTCTTCAGGACGATGCTAAGAGGAAACAGACAACAGACGGGGATGAAGGAAGTTGACAGATTAGTTGTATGTAAAAGTATGTGAAAGTGTGAGGTGACCCCATTTTTACCTGGGACCGCCATTTGTATTAGATCTCGGATCCTAGATTAGGATTTACTTTGTACATATAAATGAACAGTGAAATTCTTTTTTCGCATATCCCAACTTCGGAGGTTGGGGTCAGAGTGCAGGGTCAGGCATGATACAGCACCCCTGGAGCAGAGAGGGTTAAGGGCCTTGCTCAAGGGCCCAACAGTGGCACCTTGGCAATACTGGGGCTTGAACCCTGATCCTCCGATAAACACTGGAGAGTCTTAACCGACTGAGCCACCACTGCCCAAATTCCTTCACTAGAAGTAAAGTAAAGGAACATGTTCCAGCACATGACAATGCCCCGGTGCATAAATCAACAATTATGAAAGTCAATGGTCTGCCAAGACTGGAGTGTAAAAACGCCAATGGCCTTCAAAGATGCTTGAACTTAACCCCAATCATAGAAATGCAGCCAGAGTGCTTAATGTTACTCATCTCTTTAACAGCATAGGGATCAATATCATTGTGTAGCACATACTTGTACTCAAACCTGGTCTGAAAGAATTGACGTCAACGCTCAAGACACATGAAACAACAACACCGGTTTATACAGAATCATCGAATCAAGTGTGTGTTCTTAAAGGAACTCACCGTTGTTAGTGTGTCTGATGCAGTCCTGGAAAACAGCGAGCCACTTCGTCTGCTCTTTCTCAGTCCTCACGGTGAAGTAGTGATGACGAGCGTACGGGTGCCACAAGATCAACACAAAGCTGGGGGCGCTTTTCAGAAACGGGGAAGATTCCCGTTTCGCCTTTAGGTCTACAATCCAAGAAGAATACACAACACATCAGACTGGATGGCTGATCAAAGCTGTAAGTTTCCTTTCAGAGAGTTAAGAGTTTAAATCCCAGCTGACACCATTGGGGTCCTCATTAGCTGAACCTTTGTTGCATTGGCCTGTAAATATTGAATCTTTCTCATTCTGAATAGTTTACTTGAAGTAACTCAGCAATGTTTAGCTAGCTAAAGGAAAAAGAAGGTGTTTTTCTCTCTTTCTCTTCACCACTAGAAATATTCCAATTCACATGTAACCATGTATAACATTCATTTCGTTTCAGTTTAATTTTCCTGATAGAATCTCAACAGGCATTTTAAAATACCTCAAAGTAAAGAAATAGATTATATATTGCTCTAAAGCGTGTTTATGAAAAACCTGATGTTATATTGTCCTGGTAAAAACATTTCATTCGATTACAGAGTGGATTGTTATTTTAAAAAAAAAAAAAAAAAAAAAAACAATCCACTCTGTAATAAGTTGGGTTTTTTTTTAGATTCTGCTGTTATTTATAATCAACTGGGAAGGAGTTTTTTTTTTTTTTATTTATTATTTTTTTGTGTGGAAAGCATAAACACAGAATACCTTTTTTTAAAGTTACGTAACTAACTTAAAATAATAGAGAAGACACGCGTCACTGTGAAACTCTCTCACTCTCACTCACTCATCTTCTACCGCTTATCTGAACTACCTCGGGTCACGGGGAGCCTGTGCTTATCTCAGGCGTCATCGGGCATCAAGGCAGGATACACCCTGGACGGAGTGCCAACCCATCGCAGGGCACACACACACACACATTCACTCACGCAATCACACACTACGGACAATTTTCCAGAGATGCCAATCAACCTACCATGCATGTCTTTGGACCGGGGGAGGAAACTGGAGTACCCGGAGGAAACCCCCGAGACACGGGGAGAACATGCAAACTCCACACACACAAGGTGGAGGTGGGAATCGAACCCCCAACCCTGGAGGTGTGAGGCGAACGTGCTAACCACTAAGCCACCGTGCCCCCCACTGTGAAACTTTCATTAATAAACGGTTGATTATGAGGTTGATTATTTCAGTGAAGCCATATTTGGACAATTTTGAGTAGTTCTGACTTTCATCATCTTCTACTGCTTATCCGAACTACCTCGGGTCACGGGGAGCCTGTGCCTATCTCAGGCGTCATGGGGCATCAAGGCAGGATACACCCTGGACGGAGTGCCAACCCATCGCAGGGCACACACACACACTCTCATTCACTCACGCAATCACTCACGCAATCACACACTAGGGACAATTTTCCAGAGATGCCAATCAACCTACCATGCATGTCTTTGGACCGGGGGAGGAAACTGGAGTACCCAGAGGAAACCCCCGAGACACGGGGAGAACATGCAAACTCTACACACACAAGGTGGAGGCGGGAATCGAACCCCAACCCTGGAGGTGTGAGGCGAACGTGCTAACCACTAAGCCACCGTGCCCCCCTAGTTCTGACTTTGAGTTTCATTTAAAAAAATATGCAATTGAAGCAAGAAATGACAATGCTCTAATTTGCACGTTACAAAAATGCAATTCAATATTTCATATCAGCAAACTCAAGAATTTTTTAGCTGCATCGATCAAAAAAAAAAAAAAGTCCTTTGGGGACTGATAATCCAGCGTATGAAATTTAACTGAATGACTTTTGATTATAAGCGTTAATCCGCTCAGCTCGGTTTAAGAGCTAGGGCGTATCAGGGAATGTTTTCCAGTTCCAGCTAGAACACACATCTTCCTCATCCTCATCCTCTCACACTCGTATGCTCACACGCTCGTCCCTCACCAGGCAGGCAGCTGTTCAGCAGGTCCAGGTACTCGTCCATGGAGGTCAGGACTTTGTATCCAGCACAATTAACGATTTCTCTGGAATGCAGACCCCTTTCATAAGCCTGAGGAAGAAGACGATAAAGATAATAAAGCTGAGCTTCACACTACGGGGCCATGTTTACAGTTGAGTGTCTTATCTTGACTGCATTATTATATGACAAATGAATTGTTATTTATTCCACATTATTCCAAGTGTTTTGAAGGATAAAATCAGAAATCACTGCTCTAAGGTTAGGTCATGTGACCTCTGGAAAAAAAAAGGAGGACACAAATAAAGGAACGCATTTTAAAATCGTTTTGTTCGCTTTAGAAGTGTAAGAGTGTCCTCACCAGTCTGCTGTCGTAGAAGCTGATATTGTAAGAGTTGCCCACGTATATAAAGCGGTTCCTCCATTTCTTATTCTCATCCAAATACTGAAACAGATCTCCGGAGAAGATGGATTTGTCCTGAAGTGGATCCTGAATTTAAAAAAATAATTAATTATTTCCGTCCTGTCATGTTTCTCACAATCTCATAATAAATAAATTTGACAGAAAGGCTGTGATAACATTCTTGTAAATTTTGATCTGAAGACTAAAATAGCGACGGTTTTAGGGTTTTTTTTCCCCCAGGCTGGGGTGGTGTATAATAAGAACTGGGCAGCAAGCCTAGGAGACAAATTGCATGCTATGTACAATTTCTACGTGCTTTTGTTTATGTCTGGCGCTCAGAGAAATGACTTGAGATGACGAACGATAAAGCAGGGCAAACCGAGCAGATGTTGCTATCTTTGGCACATCTGCACATGCTGATCATATACTAATTGATCATTTTCCATATACTTTCCCACTTCGATTTTTAGTGTCATTTTACTGAATGATTCTATTCTATTCTATTTTTAAAACATAGCACAGATATAGTAGTGTGTAAAATTTAATTGGAGTGTATTTAATGTCAACTCAATTGAAATGAATGTAAAAAAATATATGGAACTGTGGAAAATCCAGGAATTTAAATCAGGCACGAGTAAATATGATGCTATCTGTTTGCGTACTGTGGCTCCTACTTTTACTGGAAGACTGGATTATACTCTTAAAATAATTTTTTTGGCATCATAACATGACCATGGCTTTTTTTTTTAACACTGGACGAGATCCAAAACTGCAAAAGATCCAAAAAACACCAAAAAAAAAATAACGAAAAAAAAAAAACACTTCCCCAAAATTTCCCCCTCAGACTTTACATGTTCAAAGTCTTTGTCTTGCTTAGTTTTAAATATCAGTAGGTGTATCATTAAAATAGGGAGATGAAATTTCTAACTTTTTTATCTCTGCAAAATGGGTGCCTTTACAGTATATGATTCCATAGCTTTCCAAAATCTTTCCATGATCCCTGTGCTACTATGAATAAACCACACACCCATTAGACATGTACAGTAAGGGAGGTTAGGCGTAGTGCTGATTCTGCGATTCATGCACAGGGATTTAATTGTCCGTACCAAAAAAAGAAAGCAGTTTGCATTTCGATTCAACAGAATCACCAGATCACCACGCCGACCTGAATACGGCGAAACACAGATGGTGTATGTAGCCGCGTGAATAGTTTATTCACCCGGAATGGGTGGAAGTGTGTATGAGGACGTTACCTTGCGGTGTAAGAGCTGTATCTGTGCGTTTCCTCCTCCCTCGATCTCAAAACGTACGCTGTTAAAAAGAGCCACTGCATACTGCTGTCTGTACACCTTCCCGAACTCTGTCATCACCTTTCTGGTATGAGCTGAAACACACACACAAAAATATTTTATCAGGCTAAAGAAGACCAAAAGTTATATATAACAAAACAAAGTTCAATCAGAAAGCAGGTATGTACGTTTTGTGATCGTTTCTTTTATGTAAAGAACATAAATTCCTCATCAGCGAGCATTTATCGACAAAATTGCTTTCATAACAATAAGAAGAAACGGCTTGCGTGAAACCTCGGCCATATTTCAAAGCATTTGTTTAGGCTGCATAATCACCACACAAACCCGGAGTAAGCCAGACATGTAGTGTGGAAGAGGGTCTATTGGGAGTCATACAGGCATTACAAATGGTGTGGGTATGTGTGTGTGTGTGTGTAGGTGTCTGCATCCTAGCTCAATCTTCAGACAAACTTTACACACTGATCATTCATTCATTCATTTACTACCGATCCGAACTATCTCAGGTCACGGTGAGCCTGTGCCTATCTCAGGCGTCATCGGGCATCAAGGCAGGATACACCCTGGACGGAGTGCCAACCCATCGCAGGGCACACACACACACTCATTCACTCACACAATCACACACTACGGACAATTTTCCAGAGATGCCAATCAACCTACCATGCATGTCTTTGGACCGGGGGAGGAAACCGGAGTACCCGGAGGAAATCCCCGAGGCACGGGGAGAACATGCAAACTCCACACACACAAAGCGGAGGCGGGAATCGAACCCCCAACCCTGGAGGTGTGAGGCGAACGTGCTAACCACTAAGCCACCGTGCCCCCCTACACACTGATCATCAAAGCTATAAAACAACTATTCAGTTAAACAACTATTAGCACTTAGTAGTCCTTAGTCAATAGAATCTTCAACTTTGTCAACAACAGCAGCAGCTCCATCACTTTAATTCTCAATAAGAGCACCTTGGGGAGATTTTAGAAGACTCCTAAATACATATTTTCAGAGGAAAAGCGTTGTTTAATGTCGTTAAGGAGAACAACAGTCCATTAATACATGTTTAACGGTCGTTCGAGTGTCCGACGTGGCATCTTTGTGTGTACGTTCTGATCGTGTCTGGATTCGAAAGAGAAGTTGAGGATTTGTCTGCCATTTATAGTGTATTTACTTATGACTGACTGCTCACATTCAGTGTAGGAGTTTATTATTGGTTTAAAGTCAGATGGTGGGATATGATCATCTGTGATTCATATCCTGAAGGCTTGATATGATAAAACTACACAACAAAAACGCCACTTTCTGAGTCAGTACTGAACATGAGGTATGTAGGTGTTATTGTGTCATAAAATGTCCCAGCCAATTACAGTCCGATATGCAAGTGCAGGACTTTTGTTGTGTTGTTTCTATTATCTTCAATACAAGCTGAGTGATTATTTTGATTTGGAAACCAGGATGTTGCTAAAAGACTCCCACGAACAGTGTTTTACGAAACTCATCAAGAGAGATGGGAGACATGCTTAAGTCTCTAGGTAATTAAACAAAATAAGGCCTGAGGGGGAAAAATGAGCTAATAATTGCACTCATAGTATGTCACTTATATAACAAGGAAAAGCAATTTATTTTAAATACCGAGACAGGGCATGCTTCTGCCCTCGACTGACGTTATGCAGTTCATGTCACTGTTCTTTGTAATGACAGTAACATTTCTCTCTAAATTACTGTCTGTCTAAGTCATTGAATGTGACATGTGACTCAGAGCCCAATCATGGCTTGGGGAATGTTCTGGTTTGTTTAAGGTGGACTGGTCAGATAGTGTGTGTGTGTATGTGTGTGTTTATCAGGAAGGAATCAACTGTTCACTGAGGAAGAGAAGGAAGGTTTTGTGTGTGTGTGTGTGTGTGTGTGTGTGTGTCTCATATAGTAACATCCTCTAGCCTCTAGAACTATACACCAGTGCCTTACAGTGCGCTAATCTAAACATTCTATTGGTTTGTATTTCAGCTAGCAGAATAACCTAAATACAAAAGTAAACACACACAGTAATCCTCCTGAATCATTTTATCGGTTTGTCAATTTGTGTGTGTGTGTATCATTATTCCTCTACAGATGAAGACAACATGCAGTTTGTCATGTAACGTAGCTGAAAGCCTGGATTTCCAAAACAAAGCCAACACACAGTTGATCCAGAGGAGTAAACTTCATGCAGGTTTTGTATCATATAAAGGTTCAATCATTCAAAATGATTTATTATGTGAGCAGAAAACCGTCTTGGAACGCACAACACGTACACCTTGAGTCGCGTCTACCTTCCTGTCACGTACTGTATAACCCGTACTCCGTCACTGTAGACTCAAATCCCAGGTGTCAACACTGATGTAGTCGAGCCACCTCTTGGTTCTGGATTCTGGGATGCTTTTCTGCTCACCACGGTTATAAACAGTGATGATTTGGGTGACTGTATCCTTCCTGACAGCTTGACAAGGTGTCCAAACAACGACTACCACTGGCAGGATGTTTTGTGCACCATAGAGAGAATGCCGTGTGTGAAAAATCCAGTATTCTGTAATACTGGAACCAACAACCATGCCAATCATGGCATGGTTGTTGGTTCCAGTATTACAGAATACTGGATTTTAATCATACTGGGATCACACTTTTTTCCACTATTGTGAACATTATCATTATGAATTTCTTCATGATTTTATACAGAAATGACTGGATGACTGCATTAAGTGCGCAATGTTCTGTAAGTATATGCTGTTAGCATCCATAAATATTGTGGCCATAACATTTGGCTTTGCCACACACCTGTACTCCTTTCCCAGGAACGTCAGGTCTATCTGCCAACCTGTAATCAGCAGGAGTTTCTGGCTATCCTCAAGCCCACTAGATATTAATCAGACTCCTCCGTACCAGTGTACGTGGGTGTGTTGATTCAGCTTGCCCACTGTGTCATTACCTCTCTAGGGGATGCGCTTTAATAATAAATACCCTTCGGTCCTGAAAGCTCCCTCATGCTTGATTAACCTTCTCTCCCTCATACCTGCACCCTGAGTCAGCACAATTTCACTCATTTGTTCTCTCACACAGATTTAGCCACAGATTGCCACAGCAAAGAAAACGCAGTAACTATGAAGCCTAAAATCATCAAAACTGTGCATCACAATTCATTTGACAATAAATACAATTTGATTCACACAAATACATAATGCATGTCAATTTGTAAAGATATAGTCTCTCTCTCTTCCTCCCTCTCTGTCTCTCTCTGTCTTCCTCTCTGTCTGTCTCTCTCTCTCTCCCCTTCCTCTCTGTCTCTCTCTCGCCCTTCCACTCTCTCTCTCTCTCTCTCTCTCTCTCTCTCTCTCCCGTCCACTCGGTCTCTGTCTCTCTCTCTTCCTCTGTCTCGCTCCCGCTTCCTCTCTGTCTCTCTCACTCCCTTCCTCTCTCCCCTTTCCTCTCTCCCCCTCCCTCTCTCCACCCTTTCCTCTCTCTCTCTCTCTCTCTCTCTCTCTCTCTCTGTGTCTCTTCCTCTGTCCCTTCCCCTCTGTCCCTTTCCTCTCTCTCTCTCTCTCTCTCTCTCTCTTCCTCTGTCTCTTCCTCTGTCCCTTCCCCTCTGTCCCTTTCCTCTCTCTCTCTCCTTTCCTGTCTCCCTTCCCTTTACTCTCTCCTTTCCTCTGTCTCCCTTCCCTTTACTCTCTCTCTCTCTCCTTTTCTCTGTCTCCCTTCCCTTTACTCTCTCCTTTCCTCTGTCTCCCTTCCCTTTACTCTCTCTCTCTCTCTCTCTCTCTCTCTCTCTCTCTGTCTCCCTTCCCTTTACTCACTCACTCTCTCTCTCTCTCTCTCTCTCTCTCTCTCTCTCCTTTTCTCTGTCTCCCTTCCCTTTACTCTCTCTCTCTCTCTCTCTCTCTCCTTTTCTCTGTCTCCCTTCCCTTTACTCTCTCTCTCTCTCTCTCTCTCTCTCTGTCTCCCTTCCCTTTACTCTCTCTATCTCTCCCTATATCAGCTGTTCAGAGATCAGTTTATGAGGGATGACAATTTTATAAAAAAAAAAATAAAGCAAAAAATTTTTTTTAATAACATTTTTATAAAAAAATAAAGCAATTAGTTTATTTATATTGATTGAAACAGAACTCTAGGGTCCTGGTAAAAAGGTTACTATTGCTGTTAGTGCGTCATCTATAATGTATGAAGCTGAATGGAACTTGTGTGCATGTGTGTGTGTGTGTGTTATGCTCCATTCACATGTCTCTGAAGTTGTCAGTAGGCCTTCCTACTACTGGTTGTCATAGTAACAGTGTTTAGCAGTGGGTGGAGCAATGACATTCCACTTGACAACAAATCAGTTTTCTTGCTGCTAACACGAAACATTATGGAGGGAGATTTGGTGCCATTCTGTACTGATGCTCTTGTCTAAGCAGATGAACTTCTATATTAGCAATACATCACTGTGTTAAAAGTTTAACACACATTTGTCCTGCCTGAAAATTATGTCAGTATAATAAATACAGACAAAGAAACAGGACGGGAATAAAAGGGTGAACTCGTGAACAAGTTAGGGTCTAAAAACAAATGTTTGTGGAAGGAACAATATGCTAATTACACTCAGACACTCACACACACACACACACTCACTCACTCACACACAGACACTCACACACACACACTCACTCACTCACACACAGACACTCACACACAGACACACACACACTCACTCACACATACACACTCACTCAATCACACGCAGACACACACACACACACACGCAGACACACACTCACACACACTCACACAGACACTCACACACACTCACACAGACACAGACACTCACACACACACAGACACTCACACACACACAGACACTCACACACACACAGACACTCACACACACACAGACACTCACACACACACAGACACTCACACAGACACAGACACTCACTCACACAGACACTCACTCACACAGACACAGACACTCACTCACAGACACACACACAGACACTCACTCACACAGACACAGACACTCACTCACACAGTCACAGACACTCACTCACTCAAACAGACACAGACACTCACTCACTCACACAGACACAGACACTCACTCACACAGACACAGACACTCACTCACACAGACACAGACACTCACTCACACAGACACAGACACTCACTCACACAGACACAGACACTCACTCACACAGTCACAGACACTCACTCACACAGTCACAGACACTCACTCACTCACACAGACACAGACACTCACTCACTCACACAGACACAGACACTCACTCACTCACACAGACACAGACACTCACTCACTCACACAGACACAGACACTCACTCACTCACACAGACACAGACACTCACTCACTCACACAGACACAGACACTCACTCACTCACACAGACACAGACACTCACACAGACACTCACTCACTCACACACACACAGACACTCACACACACACACACAGACACTCTCACACACACACAGACACTCTCACACACACACACAGACACTCACACACACAGACACTCACACACACACAGACACTCACACACACTCACACTCACACTCACACAGACACAGACATTCACTCACACAGACACAGACACTCACTCACACAGACACAGACACTCACTCACTCACACAGACACTCACTCACACAGACACTCACTCACACAGACACTCACTCACTCACACAGACACTCACTCACTCACACAGACACTCACTCACTCACACAGACACTCACTCACTCACACAGACACTCACTCACTCACACAGACACAGACACTCACTCACACAGACACAGACACTCACTCACACAGACACAGACACTCACTCACACAGACACAGACACTCACTCACTCACACACACACACTCACACACACACAGACACTCACACAGACACTCACACAGACACTCACACAGACACTCACACAGACACTCACACAGACACAGACACAGACACAGACACTCACACAGACACTCACTCACACAGACACAGACACTCACTCACTCACAGACACTCACTCACTCACTCACTCACACAGACACAGACACTCACTCACTCACACAGACACAGACACTCACTCACACAGACACTCACACACAGACAGACACTCACACACCCACACAGACAGACACTCTCACACACACAGACAGACACTCTCACACACACAGACAGACACTCTCACACACACAGACAGACACTCTCACACACACAGACAGACACTCTCACACACACAGACAGACACTCACACACACACAGACAGACACTCACACACACACACACACACACACACACAGACAGACACTCACACACACACACACAGACAGACACTCACACACACACACACAGACAGACACTCACACACACACACACACACACAGACAGACACTCACACACACACACACAGACAGACACTCACACACACACACAGACAGACACTCACACAGACAGACACTCACACACACACAGACAGACACTCACACACACACAGACAGACACTCACACACACACACAGACACACACACACAGACACACACTCACACAGACAGACACTCACACAGACAGACACTCACACACACACAGACAGACACTCTCACACACACAGACAGACACTCTCACACACAGACAGACACTCACACACAGACAGACACTCACACACACACAGACAGACACTCACACACACACACAGACAGACACTCACACACACACAGACAGACACTCACACACACACAGACAGACACTCACACACACACAGACAGACACTCACACACACACAGACAGACACTCACACACACACAGACAGACACTCACACACACACAGACAGACACTCACACACACACACAGACACTCACACACACAGAATTTGCAATAAAACAACTCCACTTCACAGCAACCAACATCACTGACAAACTCTGATTTGTAAAACCTGAAGTTCTCGCCAATTTACCCCCCTCAGTCAAGATGCTCTCTAAAACATGTCTGTACAAGCAAAGGGATCAGACTGACACCTGGGAGACTCACCAGACCTTAAACACACCATAACAAATTGGGTGAAAATACGGGATGTTACGTTAACATCCGTTCCAGTTAGCACAAAGACATTTCAAACACACTTTATTCACTTTCTAATGTTTTAGTGCGTTATGTGCATTTTGAAGACATAAGAACTGTGGGATTATACAAGAAGTCGATCTTAATTCAGTCCCCAATATCACAGCTTTCGATGCACCAAGAATAACTGAATTTATGGGGCTGTCCAAATGGACATTTCTGATTTTACTACACTGTGTATAATTCATGCCCGAACCCAAGCTCCAACCTTCTGGATATTTTGAATATCGTGTTCCCTCATTCGAGTGCATGTAAATTTATTTGCCATTTACCATATCTATCTGCCGAAGGCTTTTATTCAAAAGGAGCGAACAAGTCAGGCAGAATTCAATTGCAGAATTTAAGCTAGTGCAAGAACAAGAGTGGGAGTAGCAACTAAACACAATAGCTGGATTAAGTGCTAGTATGCATGAGTGCTATACATATTAGCCACAAAACAAACAAACAAAAAAGTCCAGCTATAGTTTACAGCGTTATATAGAGTGTTATTCCACAATACACACAATGAACAGTAATAAAGTGGTATGATTAATTGTGAAGGCAGTTTATTCAAATCCATACATCCATAGGGAGGGGACATGATAACTGACTGTACAGCATTTAGCAGACAGGATTTATAACAGTACTGCAGATTAAACTCAAAGCTATCCCCTGAAAATTGTTTAAAATCTACATATTCAGAAATAACATTAGTAACAAGCAGTTTTTTTTAACTTAGTGCTAGAAAAGTGCTTTATCTTTTGCACCTTTATCTTTGAACCTTTGTGCATGTGGTGCAGCTTTAATGAGCTTTTAATGCTTCAGTGGTGTATTAGAAGCCCTTAAGGTCCAATTAGGCGCCTTTTCTACTCGTGTTTCCAGGTGAAAAATAAATCTTGACGTTATAAAACATTATTAAACTCTTGAATGTATGACAGCAGTAATGAAAATGACAAAAATGTAGTTTGGGATCTTTTTTCAGGGATTGCAGGAAATTAAGAGGAACACACACACACACACACATATACATATATATATATATATATATATATATATACATATATATATATATATATATATGTATATATATATATATATATATATATATATATATATATATATACACACACACACACACATATATATATATATATATATATATATAAAATTTCTTTATCTCTGAAGTCCCAGGTACTGAACAGCATCCAACTGAAAAGGTGTGTGTGTGCGCGTGCGTGTCTTACCTGTAATTATCTGTCTCCTTCCCTCGTCCAGGTGAGTAGAAACTATATCCCCCATGATGAAGATATTCTAAAACCAAAAAAAATTTAAAAAATAAAAGGGTTCCAGGGTCCGTGCAATAAGTTAAACGCTGGATAATTAGTGAAAAATGCTGAAAAACTTTAAAGCAATCTCCTCGGCCCCTTCCATTAGAACACACCAGACACTGCAATCTCAGTAAAGTTCCACAGGTGTGTGAGAGATGAAGTGCAATCGAAAGTAACAGGGGAATGAAAATGCAAAATTACAGCTGAGCTCATACACACTCCTATACACTCACACACACCCATTCAGTCACCAACACTGTCTTTCTTTCCATGAGAGTCCAGACGAGTCTAACGTGTTCAACAGGTTGCCAAATATTGTCCAAAACGTTTTGCTCTGATTTAACTCTTATTCACCATAAACTTTCAACTTTTAAGCAATTCTAGTTTTGACAACATTTAATAAACTCGCTCTCACAAAAGGATCTTCTGCAGTCCAAATTTGACCAGCAATCTTCCAGATTTTAATAATACAAATCTGGCAACAAGGGTTAACCTGTGGATTGCGGGTGGGCGTGGCTTAGGGGTTGCGGCTTGTGTACAAGACTGCTTTTGTATTTATTTGTATAAAGTTTGTGCTTTTATTATAGCAGCTGTCAAAACTGAACTACCTGCCAAAACAAGAAAGCTATAGTTAAAGCATAGCTGTTAAACGACATAAGAGCATTACATGGGATATCAAACACTGTTTTAATTGGTTTTAAAGATGAAGATTGTCTAAAAAAAGATTGTAGTCAATTAGGTGACACATTTCTATGTGTAATTAAGAAAATAAATAATAAAAAATGGCAGGAGGACGTGTTCTTGAAATAAGATACTGCCATCTGGTGGACAAATCTTGAAATTAAAATGCTATAATCCACTACAATATAATATGAAAATTTCATTCTAAAGAAAATAATATATATATACAAACACACATGTAAAAATATGAGATATGTGTGTGTGTACACACACACACACACACACACACACTCACACACACATTATATATATGTATAATGAGTGTGTGAGTGTGTGTGTGTGTGTGTGTGTGTGTGTGTTATATCCATCTAGGAAACTATCTAATCATCTTCATACAGTCCCACAAATATCTAGCTTTCGGATGACTACAGATTTGTTATTTTTTTTAATGGGACAGCAGTTTAGTGTGTAGAAAACCAGCCATCAGCATCGTAGGAGAAGCAGAACAGAGCAACAGTACTACCGTTATGGAAGGCCAAAAGTATCAAAAACACCTAAAAAAAAACACCTGACGTCTTCTTCACATGGTAACGAATGTATTCATGTCTGTTCACACACAACTTTTACATCACAGCTACAGAGGTCTAAATACAATTAAACAATTTAATAAGCTACTAATTATGCCTAATGAACAGTTCATATTCGCAGATTTAAATGTACAATTCTCAAAGATGTACTCTATATACATTTTTTAATTAATAAATAAGATTGCAGTGTGTAAATTCTGAAATTCTGCACAAAGCATATAATATAAAAGCATATATTATTAAAAAAAATATATTTTTTTCTCCTGCCTACCTAATCAAGCCAATCTAAAGAATCTGGAATAGACATTGCATGGAGAAGGAAAAAGAATGAGTCATAAAATAGATTACATTAATGTTTGTATTATCTGTGTAGCTAGTGAAATAATAAATAAACATCACCAAACAGCGGCCCCTTGACTCTTTATTATTGCACGTCATTAATGATTAGTTTCCTTCCTTATCAGAGAACAGTTACCAATCATGGAGGATGATGGTTCAAGGCACATGAAGCCAGCCAACAGTGTTAATGCAAATCTGTGCTACATTACAGCACAGTGCAACACACTTAAAGAAAAGTGCTGTCTGCAATCGTCAGCATATACGAGCTCACATACAACCACAACTGCAGGTGAATAGGTTGATTTTAAATGATCGTGTGTAGTTTGTAGTAACATTCCATATTACTACTTCTGACTAGCACCATGATGTGGGGCAAATCCACATTTTCTTTGTTTTGTTAATTTGCCTATAATCAAAATTACCCTTTGGAAAACTAACTTCTGGTCCAAAATGCTTGTTTGTGCTTTGATTGATTGTTTGACCTTTTGTCAATTAAAAGTCAATTTATAGACGCACTATTTCATGAACGCTGAAGATCCTAGAGACAAAGCATTGTGAACATAGGTGGGAATGGGCTCAAGGAAAAAAATAATTTGTCATAACCCAGCTGAGTTACACACTTAATCTTGCTATGGAAAAAGACTAATCTTTTCTAGTGTTCATTTAAGTATTCTTTTTACATCAAACATATTTTTTAAAACAAGCCATGCCATTGCTTTGCTTATCAGACACTAATCAGAGTGGAAGGCTTCAAAAAAAAATCTTTGAAGTCTGTGAAACCTTCCATTTTCTGACCTAACGTCTAGGCCTGCAACTTGTCGCTGATATGCTGAGCATCCTGAAGCTAAATCATTCATTCATAAATGCACATGATTGGATAAAACACAACAGAGGATCTGCAAAAAAAGAGCGCTGTAGTGAATGAATACTTTGCTGGGTCTGCATTAAAAACTGTGCTGTTCCACAAGACAGCCCTTGGGTCTATGAAATCTGTTTCTTTGTCCTGGTGGTAGTAAGTTGCACAAATTTTCACCACTTTGGCCTTCCATATGTCGGACAGCATCCTGTAGGGGAGGGGCGGCTGTGCGCTGACGTTTCCTACCGAGTCTCTGCAGTAAGCCGCTCTCTGAGGACCCTACACACACACACACACACACACACACGTATACACCCAGTCTCACACACAAACACAGCGGCGCAATAGAGAGCAGGAGAAGGGAGGAGAGGCAGAGAGAGGAATATATCGTTTGCGTTCAGCAAGAGCATCATGGCACCCATTGGATTAAAGGCGGTGGTCGGAGAAAGTAAGTGACATTTATTTCTTTATATATCTCTATGTGTATTTACAAACTAATACACACACACATATATAAAATTTTTAAATCAGATACGTTGTAGGTATTGCGGACTTCAGTGTCCTCTGTGGTCCTTCGTGCGCATTTTGGTAGCCGCTTCCATGGATGCTGTTAAATAGTGTGTGGTTTGGATCATGGAAGCTGAAATATTTTACTGTTATCATGGAAATCAGGACGCAAACAAAGACAATCTGTGTTTTTTTTTTTTAAATATATATATATATCTTAATAAAACAAAACCAACAGTAGGTATAGATTGTACAGAAAAAGGCGAGAAACGCCCGTATTTTTAATGGACCTTTACGCACGAATGATGCGGCGTTTCCTTATAGCCCTGTAACTATTAAATAAAATATTGTCTTTTCAGATCAAATATAGTAGATCCAAGACTACTGATATCATCGTGATTGCGATGCAGGGATGCAGTAAATGATTAACATTTAGATTTCAGCCTCACCCTTGAAATAAAGTCAGGGGTAGAGATAGGGTTTGATCACTACTGTGATATGGCCCATGGCATATAGCCTCTGCACTGAACACATCACATGGCGTGAAATTTGCACATTTATAATCGATCTCCTTTTTTTTCCTCCATCCCCCGGATGCTTATGATAAATGGCGGAGCGGTGCAGGTGGTGATGGGAGCGCAAAGCACCAAATGCGCATCTCTCTGATTCCTGCTCTTTCCGCTCGCTTTATTTATCCGTCCTGCATCATACAGTGATGAATTTGCGGGTTTCATTCAGAAATAATGTAACACACCGTCGATGAGGCCATTTCCTCATATCAACCATGACACTAAGCTTCCATTTAAAGCAAGCATCCTTTACAGAAAAGAAAGAATATGCCTTTTACCCTTCCCTTGGAACCCGAGGCCTCGGAGTTGCACTCATCATCCTTTATAAATATTCTATATCATGTACTGTACTGAGAGATCAGCTCAGACCAGACTGACCTATCATAGACATCTTCACATTTCAAATGCAAGTCAGCTTGGCTTTGCGTATTGGCATATGTTCATTACATACTCAGCAGTAAATTATGTACTAACCCTGAAGCCCTTTATTATTCTGAACGCAGTCCCTGGGATGTACACATGCTGATTATTTAGCTACGATGGTTATAACGGGTTATAAACTGTACAGTCATAGACATCACGGATGTGGAGTCTGCTTTTGGTTATACAGTGAATCGGTTTGATTGAAATGCGTTGCTGTTTTCCGCAGTGCTCACCTCCACGCCTTTATTACGGTTGTGCGTTAGATGAATGTGTTTAATGTTCATAGTGATCGTGGCGGTGCGTTATTTTCTCTTGAGTCCAATTTATTTCACGCGCTACAAACGTCGCCTGTCTAAATAAATAAATAAACAAACAAACAAACAAGTAAAAACAAAAAATAAATAAACAAACAAGTAAATAAATTAAAAATAACCACATAATTAAATAACAAACAAACAAACAAATGAATGAATGAATGAATGAATAAATAAATAAATATAAATAACCACATAATTAAAAAACAAACAAATAAACACATTTTTAAAACACATAATTAGATAATAAACAAACAAACAAAAAAATAAATAAATAAGGACGATTTTTGAAAACGCATCGGTTCCTTTTTTGAGTGAACATGCAAGAATCGATTCTCATGCACGAGCAGAATCAGAGGGGGTTTCCACCTAAGAACAGAACAAGCAGTCTTGCTAAAGCCAAAGCATCCTTTTTACACCATCTGTGTGTCCCTGTGTGTGTGTTTAATGACCGTGGAATGGGACCATCCATACATATATTCTACACACTGCAGACAATTTAGAGGACTGGGGGAGGAAACCAGAGTACATGGAGGAAACACCTGAAGCATGGGGAGAAAAAGCAAACTAAGGAATTGACCACAGAGGTGTTATGTGACTGGAAGTGCTGGCTCTGATCGACTGAATGAGACTTATAATAAAATAAGTCTTATAATAAAAAAAATCAGTTTTTTTTAACACCAGTATGACTGTTCAGGACATGGGGTAGATCTGTTGTTTTGGAGGACATTATAGTAACGTAAGAGTGTGACGTTGTAATGAAAGAGTATGATGAACAATACGTTAGAATAGGTTTGAAAATAATTTTTTAGTGTCAAATGTGGATCCAAGATGCTATCTCTACCATCTCAGCACCTGCAGTTGCCTGATTAATGGGGAGTAAAGTTGAGAACAGAAGACGGGTAGGGGTGCCGTTACTTTTGTCTTGGAGAAATTTTAGATAATTATGTCAAAATGTTGATTCCTGAGTTGAGGCTTTTGAATTGTAGATTCATTTTTTAAAAGATTAAACAGGCATGACACCCCAAGGCTAATTTACTGTGAAATATTGGATACTTCAATGGGCCAAGGCTACCAGGCGCTGCTGCTGGATAAGAAAAAAAATGTAAAAATGGCAGATTTTGAACATTAAAAAAAATTACTGTATTATGCAGAATTGCATTACATATATTTGACATCATGGTTGGATTTAAAGGAGGAAGACATTTTATATTGTGTCTCATGATATGTGGCGATGTGAGACATTGAGTATCTTTCATCCAAGAGCTTAGCTAGAGCTTCGTAGCTGGCAAAGAAAAGATTCAACATGGTAGCTAATGTACAGCATGCTAATAATGTATGGTGAGCTAGTTTGCTAGTTAAGTGCATTAATACAGAGAAAGCCCGTTGTTGGTCAGTGTTTTGGTTATGAAATATGGTGCTTTGTCCTTGCATCATGTTTTGGTAAACGTCCTAATTTCTCTTGATATGTTTATGTCTACAAAGTGGACGCATTTCAGTGTTTTCACAAACCCGTGTGTTCATGTGTAAAGTTCAGCAGGTGGGGTGGTTAGTTACACACATTGCTGTGAAATGCCTTACTTTTAGATTTCTTCTACTTTCTAAATTTAGATTAGATTACTTCATGTCCTGATACAGTTTGACTCAAAAGGTGTTATTGGGAAAGTCAGTAAGTCCTAGGGTTTTTTGTTTTCTGATTCTTGTACCTTCTTGTATATCTCAGATCTGCTCGTCCTAGATCTCCCTGCTACTGAATCCTCCACACCTAATTTGTTCACATTCCTTTTAATGACATCTAAATGCTGTAAATTTATAATAGAAATGTAAATGAATTGGAATACAACTAAAGTGTTACTATGTACAGTCAAAAACCACCAAAGTTTGGGATTGGGATGATTTTAAAGATACACACAAAGCTTTAGTGTCCTTGGAGACTTCCTTTCACAACATTGGAAAATTTATACTCGTAAATATGATTTTTTTGTTTTTGTTTTGCCCCTGACTGCCAGGACAGTGGAATCTAAAAAACTGAATTTAATTAAGAATTTGTCACGTTGGTCAATGATTTCAGCTTATTTCCAACACATTATCAAACATTTACTGCATTTTAGGAGACGCCCTTATCCAGAGCGACTTACCTCATTTTTAGGTACCTCATTTTTATACAACTGAGCAATTGAGGGTTAAGGGCCTTGCTCAGGGGCCCAGCAGTGGCAGCTTGGTGGACGTAGGAATTGAACTCACAACCTTCTGATTGGTAGCCCAACACCTTAACCACTCGGCTACCACATCCCCCTTTTCACACTATATCTGAACACATTTCTGTATCTTATTGCATCATTATTAAACTGCAATACCTTGTTCTTACATTGGCGTCTGCATTACATTCAGATTTGACCCCGAGATGTATGTAAGGGGTTCTTTCTACAACTTCACTGAAGAGTGTAGCTTTTGGTATATGATAACTTTAAAAGCATTTTATTTCTTGCTTCAAACTGAGTACCACTGAATTGATTTGGAGTTTCTGATTGGTCAAAGACACGATTCACAGAAGGAAGAGTCAATACAGTTAAAAACAACAGCTATATGCCCCTCAAATTTGTTTCACTTGGTTTACATTTAGACCTTCATGCTGCACTGCAATGTAAAACAAATTTATCCAGAAACTGTGTGCTTCCTTGTTTAGGATAGTTCTTGTATCGTTTGGTTCCACAAAAGGTACCAGAACTTTGCAAGGTGACAGCCCTGAAGCAGGTGCCATTTTAAACAGTGACGTGTCAATTCCACATAACTCCTTTAATGTGCCTTTGATTATGTAATCAGATTGTAATTCATGTAATTCAGATTATGTTGTGTTAGCATTGAACGTGTTCCGTTTAGCACAGCGCTGGAGCAATAATTAATTTCCCTGCAGGATCTCTGAGGAATACATTACCCAGAATTCATTGTGTGCAAACAGATTGCATTTCTATGAAATCAGCACAGAGAGCCCACAGAAAAGATACATCAAATAAACTGATAACTGATAAGAGCACTGAGAGACATGGATGTGTCCAAGAGTTGCAGGCTTCATGTTATTAATAGATATAGTATGTTGAATTCTCCAATCTGCTTGGTCTGAAGTGAATTATTCTATTTCAGCAGCTGTACAGTAGTTTTGCAAGGTTTATATAAATTTAGGTAGGCCAGACTATTAATTGCATGCATTTGCTTGTTTAACTGCATGCATTTGCAGACTATTAACTGCATGCATTTGCTTGTTTGTCATAATTTTTTACATGACTATAATTTCTGAAAATACATTATTCAGCAAGTGGGAATCTTAGTTGTCGTTGTTGCTCTTCGCCAGACAAGACAAGAAGGCTACTGTAACACAAGTAAGGATATGGTAGCTTAGTGGTTAAGGTGTTCGACTACTGATCGGAAGGTCATGAGTTAAAATTACATGGCCACCAAGCTGCTGGGCCTCTGAGCCTAAATAGCTCAGCTGTATAAATGTAAGTCACTCTGGGTAAGGGTGTCTGCCAAATGCCATAAATGAAATGACAACCATGAGCAGAAAAGCATCTCAGAGCACATAATGCCCCAAAGCTTGAGGTGGATGTGCAGAAGACCACACTGAGTTTTCTGTCTTGTAAACTCCCTCAAAACTGTGGCTTCTTTGGTTGGCTCTTTGATAGCCACCTTGCATGCACAGAGTTTGTATGTTCTTTCCATGCTTCGTGTTTCTTCCGGTACTTTGGGGATTCTCTTTCAGTTCAAAGACATTGTAGGGTGATTGGGACCTTTAAAATTGCCTGTATAGGGTGAATGTGTGTGTGTGCCATATGATGGGTTGGCACCCTGTCCCATCTTGTGCCCTGAGTCCCCTGGAACAGACTCCATGTTGGTTGGATGGATGGATTGAAAATCCTGCCAAATTAAATTTAAATGAAACCTGTTATATCAGTTTAAATTTGAAGATGTATACATATATTCATAATAGCCCTTCATGTCCTGAAACAATTTGAGTCAAAAGGTGTGTGTTTCCTCACAGGAACCTTGTAAGGAACCCAGAAATATTAGAAATATTAGAACCACAGAAATATTAGCTGCTACCAGAAGAGAGTATAGTTTCTAGACTGTGACTCTTTTTATTTCTTGCTCCTGCAAGTTGGTGGGTCCCCGGTGGACTAGAGGTTAGGCTTCAGTCTTCTCAACACCGTGGCCTGAGTTTGATTTGCAGCCAAGGAACCAGCCTCAGGCACTAGGGTTGCACAAGACACAATACAGCGCACTCAGAGTGCCAATCCCAAGCACAAGTAAATTGATTAAATACATTAAATACATGGACACGTGATCGGCCATGGTAACCCCTAATAGAAGCAATTGAAAGAAACAACAGTGTTTTGGCAGACCAGGAACTACTGCGGCATGGTGGCTTGGCATGCTGAAGAACAATAATTGGTCAAACAAAAGCTTAAAAGAATAAACAATTTTTTTAAACGTTGTTTGTCTACGATCACTGAAGTTTGTATTAGAGGTGATGCCACATAGCTGCCAACGTGAAACTTTCCAAACATACAATATTTCCAAACATCACTGGAATGGTTTTTGTTCTTTTTGGAAAAAAATATTTAAAATCTGGAATTGTGTGGACATCAAGTACTGTATAACAACACCCAATAAGGTTAACACAATGTTTGTACAACAAACCAAACAACAATCATCATTGAATTCAGCATCATATTTTGTAATATTCCCTGAGCCTGTGTTCTGTTGTGCAATTCCCAAACCAGGAAATTGTACATGATTCTAATTTAGGAGAAATCTTTACTTCTCATGTATATCTTAATGTAGAGGAAGTGGGTTTTCACATAGATGCTTCTACGCTGGTAAAAAGATGTGAATAATGACTCAGCATGCTACCAAAGCCTAGCTCACTGAGTGTGTTTGTGTGTGTGTTTGTGCGTGAGTGTTCTGTCCTTGGACTCTATAGGGCTAATTTGGGCTTCTTCTGTCATATCCCTCTCATTGCTTCTCAAGGGCAGCGTTGCACAACCATAACAGGACAGTATCTCACACCAGAGCATACACTACAGTGGATACACCTTAAACCAATTACCTAGAATATAACCTTCATATATATCACAGCAGGTCATCAGCAGGATTTACTGTCTGCCTGCTATGCAGCGATACAGGATGTATAAACATACAAGCAGCCGTCGGAGCCGGATTTCGATGCAGCTGGTTTTGTATTAAACTGAAAACAGCGTGTGATTTTATTATTTATTTTATAAAATTTCCAGAAAATTCCAGACATTTTCAGAAAATACGTGTTGTATATCCACTGTTAGGCACGAATATGGTTCTTCAAATAGCAACAGAGGTGTCTTACCTTGGAGAGCTTAATAGTGGATATATAGCGCATATTTTTTATACGTCTCCTCAGTGATCAAACTCCTTGATCTGGACAGAAAAAACTATGAAAAGAGGCTTTTGTATATTGATGTCTTGACTACTGTAATGCTTTGCTGGCTGGAGTTCCTAAAGCTACCCTAAGTAAATTATAGTTGGTACAAAATTCAGCTGCTAGAATTTTGACTAGGACCAGTACAAGGGAGCACATCACACCTATCCTGGAAAAATTGCACTGGCTTCCTGTTAGTTTTTGTATTGATTTTAAAATTCTCATGCTCACTTATAAGGCCTTGGACAATTTGGCCCCTCAATACCTGTGTGAGCTGTTAAGCCCCTACATACCTACACATGCTCTTCACTCTTCTGAAACTGGTCTTCTAACTGCCCAAACAACACGGCTAAAAACTACTGTATGGGTGATCGGGCTTTTTCTTCCTTGGCTCCCAGATTGTGGAATTCCATGCCCTCAGAGATTAGGAATGCAGAATCCCTGGGTGTTTTTAAATCCCATCTTAAAACGTACTTTTTTAGGGTAGCTTTTATGTGACTTGTTTGTTTGTTATTTATTGGCTCTTTATTTTTTCTATTGTTAGTTTTAGTGTCTGTAATATTATGCGTATCTTTTACTTTCATCTTTTATGTCAAGCGCTGGGGGGCACGGTGGCTTAGTGGTTAGCACGTTTGCCTCACACCTCCAGGGTTGGGGGTTCGAGTCCCGCCTCCGCCTTGTGTGTGTGGAGTTTGCATGTTCTCCCCGTGCCTCGGGGGGTTTCCTCCGGGTACTCCGGTTTCCTCCCCCGGTCCAAAGACATGCATGGTAGGTTGATTGGCATCTCTGGAAAATTGTCCGTAGTGTGTGATTGCGTGAGTGAATGAGAGTGTGTGTGTGCCCTGCGATGGGTTGGCACTCCGTCCAGGGTGTATCCTGCCTTGATGCCCAATGACGCCTGAGATAGGCGTACAGGCTCAGGCTCCCCGTGATCCGAGGTGGTTCGGATAAGTGGTAGAAAATGAATGAATGAATGTCAAGCGCTTTGAGAAGCTACTTTTAAAGGTTTATTATTATTATTATTATTATTATTATCATTATTATTATTATTATAAGTTTCTAGCAGGTTGTATTTTCTATGAGCCTGGATGTTCGCATCTATGTAAATTAAGGCTATTAAACATACCTTTAGCTGCCATTACAGTGGCTCCATTAATCAGCCTGCAGGATCTTGCTTTTCTTAATGAATTTTTTTCTGTTCTTGCCAAGAATATGGATGACTGCCTTTTTTTAAGCATCCTTTTTTTTTTTATTTCGGGAGGTGTTTAATATCTGGTTGATAGCCTTTGTGTTTGATGTGATTAAAATAATCTGCCAGTGCTGAGGTAAAAAAAAAAAAATAAAAAATACTCCATGGCTGATCCAAGAGGAAACTAAATCACAGAGTAGCATGTATAAAATACGAAAATACCCCAGGACCCCATGTAAAGTGAATCCTTTTTAAAAAGGGCTCACATACTATATGAACAGAAAACTTTGTTCTATTCTGTTAAGATTTTCTCTTTTCACAGAGATGCTAACATCAAGGCTATAGTTTAGCTGTAATATTTAATATATTTGACCCATTGGAACAACAAGATGGCCCTCCTGCATCCACCAAGAACGAGCCATGGACAGTTCTGAATAAGTCACTGTATCTCTATCTGATCTCTGAAGCTGTTTCTTGTATTATTTACCTTTGTACTGTGGTTCGTACATTGCCAGATCTTGCATGGTTTTTTTTATTTGGATTTGGATGCCATTCGTGACAAATACAGGAAACAGGAAACCTGAATATTTTATACACTGTTAGTCCTTTCTTGGCTAAAGCAGCAGTCAGAACAAACGTGAATTAAAATACATTTTCTTGAAGGTGGGATGTTAAAGACATGCATTTGCTACTGGTCCTGGTATCTAGTGATACAAAATACAATGTAAGTTTATACAATGTTCATTTATGCAGATACAATGCAGTTCATTAACATGTAAAAGAACCCTAAAGGATTCTGGGGTGAAGTTCTGTTGCTACTCGTTGCCTATGAGGATTTTCTTAATAGTTGCCATTACTGCTTCTGGGAATTGCTTGAGACTCGACCTGCCTATGGACCGTCAAGAACAGACTGAGTTAGTGGTCTGCATATTTGCCTTGCACCTCTGGAATTGTTTTTGAGTGGAGCTTCTGTTCTGTTTTCTCCCTATGCTTTAAGGGTTTCCTCTAGGTACCTAGTTTGCGCCCCAGTCCAAAGTCATGTGCTAGACTTAATGGCCTCCCGCCTTGTGTCCAGAGTCTCTTGGTATAGGGTCCGCACTGTTCTATCCTGTCATGTCCCCTTTCCCCTTCCCTAATTGCTGGGGTTTGTTATATGACGTTGGGCAGTGTACACATTCACAAGAAAAACACAGCCTTACTTGTGAGACATCTTCTCCTATTTTGTGATTATCAGAAGATTTGTGTATCATCTCTTCTGATCAAATTGACAACACAAGCCACAAATTACCACAAGTAACTCTTCAGCTCTACAGAATAAATAGCTGGCTGTCTTTTTAAGAAGACAGACATGAAATCCTCTGAGCGAAAGTGGGTCGTGAAATCAGATTCAAGAGCCCTGAAGGAGTGAGTGAGTGACTGAGTGACCAAGTAGGGGGTTAAATCTCCAGTCCTGTGTGAGACAGTGGAATATGAACAGGAGAGATCAGTGTCATACTGTCGTACTGCAGTTATTTCACCCAGCAAATTGAACGACAGAGCAAAGCAACTTAGGGATGCAGGTTCTGCATAGATGTTCATTCATGCGGGATATCAGTCTGAGTCATATGTGCTGTATTTCATTACAATGTGACAGGTTGAACAGAGGGAGTGATATATCTGTGGGCACACAATAGCGTAAAGGGGTTGCTGGGAGAGCTGTTTTGTGTTTGTGTGTGATAGCGAGAGAGAGAGAGAGAGAGAGAGAGAGAGAGAGAGTGGGTGGTGGTGAGAGAAGCAGTAAGACAGCTGGATGATGTGATAACATCTGCACCTCTCTCTTAATGCTAGGTAAGATCTAGATACTAGAGAAAGTGAGTCAGGTTGCAGCTCGCCGTGTTAATGCTGACTAAAATGTGCAGACAACATTACGTAATTACGCAGAGGTGTATTCTGAGAGCTCCAACATCTCACGCGTGAGCTACTTCCTGTCCACTCGGAGCTTTGTGTTTGCACAGGTCTCTCCTTTGAAAACCCACGTTTGTTCAGTCTGTGATGTTTTGCATTGTACTGCTGCACAGAACAGGAAGAACTCCTACAGATGAAGACCGGCCCCCAAAAGCTGTTCATTCAATCCATCCTGAGCATGCTGACCCATGCTGATCTCCATTCTCTCTCTCTCTCTCTCTCTCTCTCTCTGGGTCTCTTTCTCTCCTTCTCTCTCTCTCTCTCTCTCTCTCTCTCTCTCTCTCTCTCTCTCTCTCTCTATCTCTCTCACCCCCCTCTCTCCCTCTCTCTCTGGGTCTCTTTCTCTCCTTATTTCTCTCTCTCTCTCTCTCTCTCTCTCTCTCTCTCTCTCTCTCTCTCTCTCTCACCCCCCCTCTCCCTCTCTTTCTCTCCTTATTTCTCTCTCTCTCTCTCTCTCTCTCTCTCTCTCTCTCTCTCTCTCTCTCTCTCTCTCTCTCTCTCTCTCCCTCTCTTTCTCTGTGTCTATTTCTCCCTCTCACATGCTCACCCCACCCCTCTTCTGGCTTTCTGCTGTTTGACTCCAGGGTAATCTCTTTTCCTTTGCTTACACATCTATTAAGAGTTCAGAGGAAAAACAAAGGGTATTGAAGTCTGCTTTCACACTAAGCATTTAAAAAACATTGTAATCCCTTAGGAAATGACTACAAGGAGGGAGGAATGTGGGATTTTTGTAACCGACTCATAAACAAGAGAGAGAGAGTTAGTGGGTGGAACTGTTTTATATGCACTGTAATTTAAAGTTCAGCACAGACACATTGCACAATTAGAAATATTTCCTTTATAGTCTTTTATACCAGGAAAAAAATCTCCAGTAGCTGTTTGTATCTCACATGCATGATACACTTGAAAAGCAGAGTAACCTGGAGCTGATGTCTGAGGCCGTAATTCAGACACTGAGACACGTACACACAGGATGACGAATAGATGAGACAAACAAAACAGCACGTCGTGATGTGATGCTTCTTTTTTTTGTAGTACGCAGCTGACACGGTAATATGAGAACACGCCTTTTTAACACACAATACACAAGTCTTTTCAAACATGTTTATACAGCGAGGCCTTTCACTTCGACAGGAGATCACGGGGCGTGACGTTTCAAATAATAGGATGTGTAGATTGATCACTAGCTCATTATTTCATTGGCAGGAAAATAGCCTCCTTTCACACAAACCAGTGGAATAAACCTGGCTTCTACATCAACAGCTATAATCTGCGTGCAGCAAGCTGTAGGGCTTAACTTCGTCTCACTGCACTGTGTCAAAGAGCCTGAGATTATTTATTGTAACACTGCAGCTGGACGGTCAGTGCAGTAATCAGGCTAATTGTGGCTCCGGCATCTAAACACGACTCGGTTAAATCCCGGACTCACAGGATTACAAGAGAATATAAGAGCAAATTACACATAGAGACAAAGCAAAGACAAAGATCAGAAGTGGAATCAGCTACTTGTCCTATGACCTTGTCCAGTGACACTATCTCAGGCTGATGATGAAGATAGCACGCCTTTCCCAATTTATATAACGCTGCCTTTTTAATGTCCTTGAGCTTTCAGATCTCAGCTTTTCCTCTTCTAGGCTGCAGCGTCGCCAGACACGTACATCGAGCGTGACGCCTAAAGCGATGGCACTGAATGATTTTCCATTTTTAGCAACACGAGGCTGGCGTGGCTTTCCGATTAATTTCTAAATGCCAGGTTTTAAATGGCATGAAAATATTCCTCGTACAGACAACAATAAAGAGTTATGTAGCATGTAAGAAGATTACTGAGAAGCTTTTACTGAATATTAATTAGGAATAAATCAACAATTATTTGTATTGTGCTTTTAACAATAGATATTGACACAAAGATCAAACTCCTTGAGATGATATGAGGATGAAAGAGACCCTTGGGAGGAACCAGCTTCAAGAGGGATTGAGGTTTTTTTTGAGTTACTGTGTACTATATGGTCAAAAAGTGCAAAATTATGTAACCAGGAAATCCATTAAAATTTTAACATGATGTTTATTTTTTTAAATTATCAGCTGTTCGCTGATGAAGACTTGAGAACAAAACTGTTTATATTAATCCCAGCCTAAAGACATCTTCATGGTTTCTAAGTGGTACCATCCACATCAATCCTGTGTATCTCCAGGCTGGTCCATCGGGGCCATCGTGAGCAGCAGTGATTCGATTTATTTATTATAAGAGATTAATAAAATAAAAAAGCCCAAATTTGTAGGTTGCATGAACACTCCCTCCTCTGGGGCTTAGTAGAAACATCATTAGCTGCAAACAGCTGGAGATTTTTTACCATATGTCTCTATCAGCTTTAAACATCTGGAGCTTAATGCATCATCTAACTAAGCTGAATTTTTAATTCAAGAACATTCAGAATATCTTCCTTTAATCTCTCATTCATGCCTAAGAGCCTTATAATAGTAAGGTAATTGTCATGATTAACATCATAAATACAAGGTTATGATTAAAGTCAGAACCCTGATCATGTACTCTGATTATTTTTTAATATTACGTTGCTAATGCTTAGGATTCTAACACTGTATTGATTGTTACACCAAGCAGTGCTGTGAAAGTGAGAGAGTGAAAGTGGAGTAAAAGTGAGAGCGAACAAAGAAAGTGTGAGAGAGTGAGGGAGAGACAGAGGAAGAGCGAGAGAACAAGACAGTGAGAGAGAGACAGAGGAAGAGTGAGAGAGCAAGAAAGAGAGTGAGAGAGACGGAGACAGAGTGAGAGAGAGAGTTAAAGAGAGACAGAGGAAGAGCGAGACAGAGACAGCAAGAGGGTACGAGAGAGACAGCAAGAAAGTGAGAAAGTGTGAGAGAGAGAAGGAGCGAGAAAGTGCGAGAGAGACTGAAAAGTTTAGCTGTAAACGTATCTTGCTTACTTTTACATTTAATGCATGTGGTCGATGATATTTTCAGGAACCGAATTCAAAACAAAGGAGTCAAAACAAAAATGTTTCGTTTTTTAAAGAAATATTAAAAAAAATTTGCAATACAACTTTCAGTTCTTTTGTGCTTTCTTTCAAATGGAAATCTGCTTAAATTGGCGAAATTGAAAGCACAGAATTCTTATTTTAAACTCTTATAAATGGAGACACACACCTAAGAACTTTCTATAATAGCTGTACTCATGTTTGATGCATGTGACAGCATTGACTGAAGTGTGTGTGAATGTGTTGTGATGCTTCACACGATGCTTCTTGGTCCAAATCTGTGTACAAGCTGCAGCAATTTTAAAAAATTCCTTAAAAAGTCATTTTTTAGTTTGCTTGCTTTCACATTATTATATATATAGGTGTGTGTGTGTGTGTGCCTGTGAGAGAGCAGACCAGACTCATGTGTAACTGGATAAACAGGATAATATAAACAGGTGTGTGTATATGTTTAAAGGGGATGTCTACACTAAGTAATAGCAAACATTTTGTCCTGACATGTCTACCAGCATCAATGTAATATAACCCCCGTATGTGTGTGTGTGTATATGTGTGAATGTGTATGTGTGTGAATGTGTATGAATGTGTGTGTATGTGTGTGTGTGTTGGGAGACAACCAGGGTCCTCATGTTTCCCTTAAACCCCAGCATTTCTGCTTATTCATTTTTCCCTCAAACTAATCATTAGCTTTCTATTCAGTGGAGAACTAAACTGTGACTAAACTGACATCTTACTGCAGCTTAATGAAATCTGCTCATAAGATTTATCGGTGTTGACACCACCGATAAATCACAACAACGGTCATGAAGAAAGGATTTCAAAAAAGTTGAGTTTTAATCTGCATTTTTTTGTCTGATAACCAAAATATGATATATGGCATGTTTTTTTTCCTTACAGAGATTATGAATGATGTGATCAAGAAGGTAAAGAAGAAGGGAGAATGGAAGGTAAGTCTGATTACTTCACTAAGCAGATGAAATTAAGCATGAATGTTTGGATCACATAATTCTGCATTTCATTACCTCACAGTCAGGTTTGTTTCTAAAGCGTAACTAAAGGCTTAATGACTTCCTTTACTCCAATGTTCTTTCCTGCATGTTTCTTTCTAAAATGATAGCTTATGTATATGTGTATATATATATATATATATATATATATATATATATATATATATATATATATATATATATATATATATACATATATATACACGTATATATATATACGTATATATATATATATATATTTTTTTTTACATTGAATAAAATACATATTTCTGTTTGTTTCAACTATAAAAATGGTTAAAACAATTTCCTTGCTATTGTCACTGAACTCATGGCTCTCTTTCCCAAGCTAGCCATGAGTTTAGTGACAATAGCAAGGAACAAAGTGATGGAACGACAAGTGACATTTCGATGGAGTATTTCTACATTAGATGTGATGCAGCAAAGTGATTAAAGTTGATCTATTCTCTTGACTATCTTGAATGATTTCTCTGAGATTCCCGTAGTGCATGTGGTCTGATGTTTCTGAGTACAGTTCGTTTTTGTGACTGAACACTTTTTTTTTTCATTTTGATACTTTTCTCAAAAATTTGGGATTCAACTTTTGGAGGTTATTTTGCTTTTTATTTTGCCAAGAACTTCTTAATTTGCTAAAACATCAAACAAAAGATTCTTCTTTTAAACTCGAACCAGTTAAAACACATCCAGTATGTAATTACTTTCTCTAAAAGCTGTACTCTTATAGTCACACAATGTGTCTCTTTAGGAGAAATCTGTGGTCATTTTCAAAAATCGATTGATTTTGCGTAAATTTTTGCTGTCACAAAATCGATAAATTCTGGAGGGACGTTAGTAGGCTTCAAAACAGATGAAATACATATAACCGTGGTTTCATCTTGCCTTCTCATAATTTTTATGTATAAAACCATTAGAAAGAAAACTGAAGCTTGGAAGGAAGTAGCAGAGATCATTAGCACCACTGCTGAGTGTGCTTAGCTAGTACAGTTAGCTTGTTTTGCGAGTGAAGCATGTAACACAAATGAAACAACCAGTTCTCATACTGATTAGTGTGTTGTTTAATTTGTGTTTAACTGTTATTACCAGTACACTGGTGTTCCAGTCAGTTGAAGGAATAGAAATCAAATTGTTTTACCTTCAGTTCGATAACCATCCACAGAATATTAGTGGTTGAAGATAACAACACTTAGGGCATCATTGAGAAATGGTTTTGAATTGGTTAGGGTTTTATTTTCTTCCCTGTTTCCATAGTTATTACTATGAATATATTGCCCCTAGTAGGAAAAGGTAAAATCACTTTATTGTGTGTTAATCATGACAAAGACATTCAGTGAAATGTAAATAAAAATAGCTAGCTGAAGAAGTTTACATAGCTACTATGGGGCAGTGGTGCAGTGGCTCAAGGGTTGATCAGGGTCCATACCCCAGCACTGCCAAGCTGCCACTGTTAGGCCTTTGAGCAAGTCCCTTAACCCTCCCTACTCCAGGGGCGCTGTATCATGGCTTACCCTGCGCTCTGACCCCAACCTATATAATGTATATGTGACAAAACAAAGGCTTTTATTCTATTCTACTATGATTTGTTGTTCAAACTAAAAAATACTTAAGGCAGTGCACACTCAAAACATAAGAGAACGCTGGATTAATTTTGTTTGTTAACATAATATTTAACCTGTTTCTGTGGCTAACCTGTATGTTGTGTCTTCAGGTTCTGGTGGTGGACCAGCTGAGCATGAGAATGCTTTCCTCCTGCTGCAAGATGACTGACATTATGACAGAGGGCATCACAAGTACGTTCTTCTAATACATTACTATAACACTGTCACTTGTTATGCTTACTATCCCCATGTAACTGCCAGTTTAAAACAAGGGCTTGGCTTTTTTTGCTTTAGACCTAAAGAAATAGTGGTTTGTCTGTGGTTTATGTGTGATGAGCACGAAAAAATGGTGGAAAGTAACTGTGGTTTCTGTGGTTATACTTCAACACCCATGTGACTAAACTGATTAAAAAAAATAAAAATTCACCACAATACTACTCTCAAGAATCTTTGAAGATATATGAATTAGAATTAGAGCTGGTCTCAGAAATGGAGGGGGCTTTGACTTTGGAAAGGGACTAGACATAAAAAAACTATAGCAATTGTATTATACCATGCAGTATTTCTTTATCGATTGCATTGTAATTCTTTTTTTCTTCAGTTGTGGAGGACATAAACAAGCGAAGAGAGCCTCTGCCTACCTTGGAGGCCATTTACCTCATCACCCCTACTGAGAAGGTATGAGCCTTGTCTCTCCATCAGCTGAAATCTCTTACAGTACATCAGCAAGGCAGGACCATCATACAGAATTGAACTAAACATTAGATACCCATGCAGATGATTCCCTCCCCAAACCCACACACAGCTACATTACATCAGCAAGACTTAAAAGCACTTCAGCTCAGGCAACTCTTTTTTATGTCTATCTTTAGACACTCCATAGGGAGAAAGTCTGTTCACATGGCTCACACTGACCATATGTCACATGTATGAAGTGCCACTTCACCAAACACAGTATTGTCTCAGCCTACACAATCTCCGGTTCTGCATTACCATGGGCTTCTGTGGCTGCTATGGCGACATGCACACTCACTTCTTTATAGTGCATGCTAATGCTCACATCTGTGCATGTTCCCTTAACACTTATTTTCTGTCTTCTTCCAGTCTGTGCAGACGCTCATCGGTGACTTCAAGGATCCCCACTCGACAAAATACAGAGCTGCTCATGTATTCTTCACTGATTGTGAGTGCAGGATGATTTCACTAATGAATCAGAATGATTCTGTTCAGCAGCGATATAATTCATTTCATTTGATTCACTTAATGTTGTGCTTAATATTTCTTTTACAACATTGAATGCAACTGTTAGTGGATAAAAAGTACAAGGCATCATTTTTTAACATAACATATATTCATTCATTCATTCATTCATTCATTCATTCATTCATTTTCTACCGCTTATCCGAACTACCTCTGGTCACGGGGAGCCTGTGCCTATCTCAGGCGTCATCGGGCATCAAGGCAGGATACACCCTGGACGGAGTGCCAACCCATCGCAGGGCACACACACACACTCTCATTCACTCACGCACTACGGACAATTTTCCAGAGATGCCAATCAACCTACCATGCATGTCTTTGGACCGGGGGAGGAAACCGGAGTACCTGGAGGAAACCCCCGAGGCACGGGGAGAACATGCAAACTCCACACACACAAGGTGGAGGCGGGAATCGAACCCCCAACCCTGGAGGTGTGAGGCAAACGTGCTAACCACTAAGCCACCGTGCCCCCACATAACATATATATACAGTAAAAATAATGTTGCTAATATCTAAATATCGATTTTACCTGTATCGATTTTACAATTCTAAAAAAAAATTTCTTCATAAACCTATTAATAATGTATGATTTGCCAGAAACCAAATCCGGACTAAGGAGCTTTTCAGATATATTATGTTTCAGAGATATGTGTGTTGTCACTTGTCACAACATGAAAATGGTACACTGTAAATGAAATGTTGTGACCTGCAGCTTGCCCAGATCCGTTATTCAACGAAGTGGTGAAGAGTCGCGCCTCAAAGTGCATCAAGTCCTTGAATGAGATCAACATTGCCTTCCTGCCGTATGAGTCACAGGTGAGAATCACAGAAAAGTCCTTCATTTCTCCCAATTTAGTCCCTCACAATTCACACCCAGTAAGTACAGATGAGCTGGAAAGGTCTGATGCATATCTACTAGTAATTACAGTAGTAGCAGTAGCAGTAGAAGTAGTACTGTAAGTAATAGTAGTAACAGAATTAGTAGACATAGTTAAATAGCATATTCCATGATAGCTCTTATTGCTTAATTATTTTGTTATTCAATAGTAAAAAGGTATAAATTCAACTTTATTTCTAATATTAATTAACATATGTATATAATTTATAGAAGTTCTAGGAATAGTATTAATCAGTCACTCCAGGATTTAGTGATTTTACAATATGGCATGATACTGTATTCTTTGCAAATTTTTTAAATTACTACAGATTTTCCACAGACTTTGGCACGTCCTCCGACGTCATCACAACTCAATTGGAAAGTAATAATATATGTGTCTTCACTGGTAGGAGTTTAAAAAAAGAGTTATTTGCTTGCAAAAAAAAAAAAAAAGAAAAATTTTGAGAACACACACAGCAAATATTCTATACAGATTTTTTATTCTGCAACAATCACAAAAAAAAAAACCTCAACAATAACAATAGTACGAGTCAGTCAGAAATGTTTTATCAGGATTTCAGGGAGAAAGGCATGGCAGTAATGTATAGAGGAGAATAGATGTTAATACAGACAGTGACTCATTGGCAGAGTTCCAGGGCTGTAAGGCTATAAGGCAGTCTGGCCCATAATGCTTTGCTTTTGATGCTGTCTGCAATGATTAATTCAATGGAGTCAGAGGAGCTCTGCTTTGCTCCCGGTGTGAAGCTGCGCTGCTTGATCAGCGGTGAGCGAGGGTTAATGGGGAAAAGAAGGGCATTGTGGAGAACTTGTCTGAACAGAAGGATGGTGATCTGAGCAAACATGGTTTGGGGGAGGGTATGATGGAGAAGCACAGCACACTGCTCCTGAGAGAGAGAGAGAGAGAGAGAGAGAGAGAGAGAGAGAGAGAGAGAGAGAGGGAGAGAGAGAGAGCAGGAGTGAAGGGGAAATCTGAAGAGGTTTAGGAAACACAAAGGCAGGAAGGAAAGGCTGGAGTCTATTTCTCTGTTGTCACTGCATTGTGTTTGAGAGACAGATAGACAGTGTGTGAGAGAGAGAGAGCGAGAGAGAGAGAGCGAGAGAGAGAGAGAGAGAGAGAGAGAGAGAGAGAGAATGAATCACGGCAGTTCAGTCGATCATTTACTCATTTTTATGTGAAGCATGTACTGATGAATATTTACGCCTGTGTATCCAGGTGTTCTCTCTGGATAACCCTGATGCCTTCCAGAGCTTTTATAGCCCACACAAAACTCAGATGAAGAACCCAGTGATGGAAAGGCTAGCTGAGCAGCTGGCCACTCTGTGTGCCACGCTTAAGGAGTACCCTGCTGTCCGATACCGTGGGTGAGACACTAATACCTCAGTCCTTCATGCTGCATTGAGCTGTTCATAATATTCAGCATTCATTGCATTCAAAACCAACCGTCTTCTGTTGCTGAGTTCCAGATAACAGCATAAGCAACATTTAAAGACATTCACATTATCTAAATACGAACATGTCACACATTCATTGTATAAATTATAGAAGCAGATCAGAAAATATGTTGGAGTCAGCTCAGAGTTTCTATATAGACAGTTGTTTCTTCACCAGCATCTTTTTTTTCTAGATCTTGACATAACATCTTGACAAGATAAAAACAGCATTGAATTACTGAGAAATTCTAAAAAAATAATGTCTTTCTTTCTTTCTTTCTTTCTTTCTTTCTTTCTTTCTTTCTTTCTTTCTTTCTTTCTTCTGACAGTTAAAAAACATTCATAATAGAAGCTCTTTCCAAAAAAATGTCAAGAAAACTTTCCTTACAGTAAACTTCACTATATCGATGCTTTTCTTTATAAAACAACAATATTTTAATCCAATATTTTAAGAGGGTCACCATACAAGATACGGTAAATTAAGTGTTACTATAGAAATGCACCTTTACAATTATTGCCTATAAATCTGAGGTTTGGCTCAATGTGCTATAATCAATTTTATTTTTTATTTTGTCGTTATAGATAATTTACGATTTAAAAGGTTGTGCAAATAAAAGCTGGCATTAATAGCAAACATTTATTCAATGGATCATTAGTCTAGGGAATTTGGGAAATGTATATGTTAGATGACTAAGAGATATAAATATTTTATCATTCCCAATAGATATTTTTATGCCTGTAATATGATGAGAGTCTGAGATCTTACCAGGAATTTCTTTATTGTTATATCCTAGTCTGAATGTCTGTTTATCTCTTTGTCCATCAATGCAGTGAGTACAAGGACAATGCCACTCTGGCTCAGCTGGTGCAGGACAAACTGGATGCCTACAAGGCAGATGATCCCACGATGGGAGAGGTGAGGATCTTCACTAGTGGCCTAAGCTGAGGCTTGGTGTCGCTGTTAGCTCTTGTGGCTAAATCTGTTTCTGTGCACAGGGTCCTGACAAGGCTCGCTCGCAGCTCATCATTCTGGATCGGGCTTTTGATCCTGCCTCTCCTGTCCTTCATGAACTCACCTTCCAGGCCATGGGCTACGACCTGTTGCCAATTGAGAACGATGTCTACAAGTAAGACTTTTTTTAACCGATCAGTAAACCTGGCTGAACTCTGTTTACAATAAAGATGAAGATAAGGGTTAAGAATACAATATTAGAAGTTTTTAATAAACTAGATACCTAGGCAGTGTCTTTTCTCTTGAAAGTAGTATGACATTAGTAGAAAAAGACACTAAAAAAATATTGCTGGTGAAAATAAGCAATGATCCCAAAGTGTTTTATTCCTCTGAAACCACAGGTAATTGCCATCGCCAAACATGTTTACTTATTAAAGAAGGACGTGTTGTATTTGTATTTGTTTATAGTTACATTCAATGTTGTGGCACTTCTGTGAAAAATTGTTAGCATCTTTTATCACAAATGTTATCGCAGTTAGAAACACATTTCCTCACCAACAAAAAATGTATTTTTTAGCAGCATTTTGTAGGACAAAATATACACTGCACTGTAAATCGAGTGTACAACCGCTGCACGCTACTTCAATATTAATTACTACAATGTATAGTGATTTCCTTTCTTTCAACATTTCTACCTACTAAATACATACTTTACAGTATAGTTACATTTAATGTTGTAAAACATCAATGAAACTAGTTCCTTTTTTATCTCTTCTGTTAATGCAGCTACATAAATAAGTCATGCGGAAAGCATGTTTGCTGCATTTGTGTGTGTGTGTGCGCGTGTGCGTGTGCGTGTGTGTGTGCTCGAGATTGTGTTCTGCGATGGGACGGCTTGAGTCTTCAGTTTGGTGGATAAATTTGTTTATATTTCATGATGTATGAGTCATGATGATGCATCTCATGAGCACTCACTGGTAGTTAGATGTTGCCAGAATCCTGAATATATATATACAGTATGCACACACCCACACACACTTTATACATAATGCTCTGTATACTAGAACAGTCTGCATAGTAAATGGTGAATGAACGAGGGAACAATATAAGACTCAGACGTTGAGCTACCTGTGAGAATAGAAGTGTGTTGCAGCTGCTCACACAAACACACAATATGAAAGGATGTCTTTGTGTGCTGTAGCGTTACAGTCCCCCTTCACTGGAACTGAGCAGATCAGATTTCTGAAGCACATTGGTGAACATACATGTGAAAATGCCACAGCGACAAGTTAACAACAAATTTAATATCGATTCCTGTTGTTATTTCTGATTCTACCTGATGGAGTGATGCTGACTCTTTATTGTGGGCTCTGTACTGTAGATATGAAACCAGTGGAATGGGAGACTCTCGGGAGAAAGAAGTGCTGCTCCATGAGGACGATGACCTGTGGGTGTCTCTGCGACACAAACACATCGCTGAGGTGTCTCAGTAAGTAGCTGTCCTCTCGAATCTTCTCTTTTTTTCTTTCTTCTGTAGTCTTGGTTCTTTTCTAGAAGAAGGTACTCAACTAAGTTGGGGTTTGTTCCTTTACAGGGAGGTGACAAAATCTCTGAAGGAGTTCTCAGCCAGCAAACGGATGAACACTGGAGATAAGGTACAGGAAGACAGTCGTATGCTGGATATATTTGAATGTTCTGTAGTGCCGAGCTGAGTTGAGCTGAGCCGAGCTGTGATGGCTGACTCATCACATCACGACACTCTCTGAGGATCCAGCAGTTTAATGTTACTGACAGCACACACACATGCTTCCTCTACTAAAAAGCAGTGTGTTTGCTGGTATTTAAGTGTTTATCTTGCATTCCAGACCACGCTGAGGGATTTGTCTCAGATGCTGAAGAAGATGCCGCAGTACCAGAAAGAGCTCAGCAAGGTGAGAGAGGACAACGAGCAAGACGGGACACGAACAAAATAAAAAAAAGTAAAGCAGTGCTGAACGAGTTCAGTGCTAGTCGTGTTGGCATTAACACTTAAACTCTCGTGTCTCCGCAGTACTCTACTCACCTGCAGCTGGCAGAAGACTGCATGAAACACTATCAGGGCACCGTGGACAAGCTGTGCCGTGTTGAGCAGGTACATTGCAGCTCACACACTGACTCAGGTTCTGTTTTTAGGATTGAGAAATTAGGATTTTTGTACTTCTCGGTTCCTCAAAGTATGTTGTGATTCTGCTCCAGTGATTACCCCCAGAAGTGTTTAACATTTAAAATGTTTTACAATGCTTAAGGTGACTTGGTATGCATCATTTCTCATGTTTCAATATTGCTAACAAACCCTTACACTATTGCTGTTATGCAGGACCTGGCCATGGGAACAGATGCAGAAGGGGAGAAGATTAAGGACCCCATGAGGGCCATCGTGCCCATCCTGCTTGATGCCAACGTCAGCACCTATGACAAGATTCGCATCATCCTGCTCTATATATTCCTAAAAAATGGTGAGGGAGATACAAACACACAGACACACAGACACACACAATACACTTATATGTACATTGTTGTGTTCAGTTTCAGTAGTAATCCTTTTAATTCTGTTTGTGTGTGTGTGTGTGTGTGTGTGTGTGCATGTGTGTGTGTATGTGCATGTGTGCATATGCGGTTGTGTGTGCATGTGTGCTTTTGTGTGTGTGCACATGTTCATGTTTGTGTGTGTGTGTTCACATGTTCGTGTGTGCACGTGTGCTTTTGTGTGTGCACATGTTCATGTTTGTGTGTGTGTGCACACATGTTTGTGTGTGTGTGTCTACATGTGTGTATGTGTGTATGTGATCACTAGGAATCACAGAGGAGAACCTGAACAAGCTGATCCAGCATGCACAAATCCCCCCTGAGGACAGTGAGATCATCACAAACATGGCTCACCTGGGTGTCCCCATCATCACAGACGTGAGGCGCTCGCTCTTTCCATTTCGTCTTGACTCTTTGCTCTCTCTTTTTCTGCTCACTGCTCACATTCTCTTCTGTGTGGTTTCTTGTTCCAGTCCACTTTGCGCCGAGGGAAGAAGTTGGACCGCAAGGAGCGTGTGAGTGAGCAGACCTACCAGCTCTCTCGCTGGACCCCTCTGGTCAAGGACATCATGGAGGTAAAACATGCCCACTCTTCATCCTGACTGTGTGTAAAAGCAATAAACCACAAGAGGGTGTGTGTTATAGCGACTGTATTGTGAGTAGGGTTGCAAAGGGGCGGAAAGTTTACGGTAAATTTCCGTAATTTTTCCACGGGAACTTAATCTGGGGAATTTTGGAAATTTCCAAATTGGAAACTTTATGGGAATTTACAGGAATTTATGGGAATTTATGGGAATTATTTGGAAATATAGGGAAATTTATATAAACTATATCATATACAAAGATAAATAAACATTTTGTTTGGTCATAAGCAGACATGCATGCAAGGTAGTACAAATTTTAAAAATGGCGTCTTGACTGATTTAATTGAAATTAGAACTTTAGATTCTTGTAGAATCTAGATGTAGATTCTTTCATTGAGTAACACAAAAGCATAAACTTAATAATTGTAATAAACATATTTCCCTATGATTGTAACATGAAAGCACCCCCCCCACCCTTGCCCTTCTAAAAAAGTCCCAATCAAGATGTAAAATGAAGCATTTTTTCTCAGGCTTATTAGGTCTCTGCTTCTGTGGTAGTCAACGCCTGGAAAATGGAGGTGAACCCACCCTTAAGTGATATATGGAGGGTTTTTTTTTATTTCAGGGGGTTGTGAGTGTGTGGGGGAGGGTCATCAAATTATCTGCATGTGGTAACACTCCTAATTTACTGCTTATTAAGAGTTAGTAAGGTAGTTATTAAGTTTAGGTATTGGGATTAATTAAGAATGTAGAATAAGGTAATGCAGAATAAGGCATTAATATGTGCTTAATAAGTACTAATAAATAGCCAATATTCTATTAATATTCATGCTAATAAGCAACTAGTTAAATTAGCCTAAAATAAAGTGTTACTGTGCATGTTATGGAAGAATGCAAGTACATGCAGGGGGGTTGGCCTCAGTGGCCCTCCAGTAAGCAGTGTGCTGTGTGCAAGTGACCGAGGAACGCAGGGTACAAATTTACTTAAATTGCAAATTGCAAATTCAGATTTACTTAAATTCCCGTTAATTCCCATATATTCCCGTTAATTCCCATATATTCCTGTTAATTCCCATATATCCCCGTTAATTCCCATATATTCCCGTTAATTCCCAAATATTCCCGTTAATTCCCATATATTCCCGTTAATTCACATCTATTCTCGTTAATTCCCATATATTCCCGTTAATTCCCATGGAAAGTTTCCAGTCTTGAAAATTCCCGGAATTTTGCAACCCTAATCGTGAGTAAGAGGGAAACCTGCTTTTTAATTAATGTTGACAAAAACAGCATTATGAATTGTTTCAGTGTTCAGTAAATATTTGAAACAATTGTTAATTCTTTATACAATTGTTAATGTGCATGAAGAATTCTATAACCTGTAAATCGGTCAACAGTTAAAGGCTTAATTGAGACAGTTTTATTATCATTTTATCAGATTTTAGGAGTGACACTCCATGCTTTTGCTTTAATTCTGCTTTTCTGTATCACATACTCACTGTTATGGATTTCTCAGGATGCCATTGACGACAAGCTGGACACCAAGCACTATCCTTACATCTCAACTCGTTCATCCTCCTCGTTCAGCACATCAGCAGTCAGGTACACACACACACACACACACACACACATAGAAGTATTCCCTGAAAAGACTGAAGCAAGACGGATCAATAGTCATCTCTGCATAGAGGGGGAGAGAACAGAGATCAATATAATGTGTGATGGCCCATGAGGCCAGGGCCATGAGAGGACACAATGGCATTAATACACCTCTTTTTTGCAGTTAAGATACACTTAAGAGATTTTTATACCTTGTCGTTTTTCACTGACAAGGACTTTGACACATTCTTGTAATGAGAAAAGAACCCAAAATACATTTACACGAAACTCAGGAGTAAAAAGGCAGTAAAAACAGTAATAAAAGCCGAGAGTCAATCATGAGAATGATCTAATGATCGATTAGGTTACTATTCAACTATGTTTATTTGTTCACACACTGCTTTTGAGTAGCAGAATGCAGACAATGCTAATCTATTGCCAATAATCAATTTATGATGCTTCGAAAACATACTGCCTATGGAATCCATTATTACACAATATTATTATATAATAAGTATGTAATAAATAAGTTTTCTTGCGAACTGATGAGATATAGCATAAAGCCGCACAGCATAAAAGGGTTATTTGGTTATGAGTAGAGCTCAGGGTAATTAGAACATAATTTTTTGACCTGTGTTTAGTGTCAGATGATTGCTGATGTTCAGTTTCTTGCTCATTAACATGAGCCTTTTTCTAACAGTGCTCGCTATGGCCACTGGCACAAGAATAAGACCCCTGGAGAGTACCGCACCGGGCCACGTGTCATTGTCTTCATCATCGGTGGAGCGTCTTTCAGCGAGATGCGTTGTGCCTATGAGGTCACACAGGCCAATGGAAAATGGGAGGCCATTATCGGTGAGTGTGTAGCCTGGAGGTGATCCTGGCTACCTACAGGGATGCCATTTACATACATTAACCTTTACTCTGCAGGCAATTTTTTAAAAGTTTTTAAGATCTTAATTTCCTGTCACTGACACATATGAATCAGGGTTATCGTAAGTGTGCTAACACACAGAAACTAATGTCTTACTAACCACTGTTGTGTTGACTGCTGATGCTTAAAAGCAGAAACGTCAGCGGAAAAATAATCTGCGTTATCTATTTTTTCTATGTCTTGGTTTTGGTTTGCCTTCCTTAAAGTATTATAATACTAAATCACACTCAGACCACAATCTGAGCCAATAACGACTTAAGCTCTCAATTTCTTATAGCCAAATATTCCATGTACCGTTGGTACAGTTGGATAATCTCTATAAACTATGTCAGATATTACCCTAATTATTTAAATGTGTACACGGATCTACAAAACTGGCTCTTTATAGGGCTACAGGGTAATTTTCTTAAAAAAAAATCCATAGAGCCCGTGGTCTTCATCAGTTCGAAAGTGATGTTCATCACTTCCTCAGGTTGAAAGTGACCTTATTTAAAAACCTGCTTGTATTTACATCATTAATAATAATAATAATTATAATAATAATAATAATTACAACAATAATAACAACAACAATATTAATAATAATAATAATAATAATAATAAAAAGATATTTGAATTAAACCATTTAATTAACCAGCTAACATGTAAATACCTTTTATAAATATAATAATGTTGATAAAGCTGGGTTGTGATTTCCAGCACTGTAATGAACTGAAATAAATAAATAAATAAATAATGAAAAAAATAAAAAAGATTTCTGGCTATACAGATCCCATTTTTTTGGGACAGCATGGCCAGATTTAACTTTTCCACTCTTGTACTCTGAAGACAATGCCACTATCTGTATCTGTATCTGTAAGTGGGTTTAGCTTTCTGAAATAGAGATAAAAAAGAGAAATATTATTTTTGATCTGCCTACAATCCAAATTTAACCCTGGACCTTTGGACCCTGACCAGGCAGTTACTAAGGATGAATGAAAATGCCTTGTCAATGTAAACGCATTGTGAAAAACATTCTGCTTTCTTGAATTGTTTTTCAGCAGATTATCTCTTCATTCTGAAGAAGATTTCGTGGCTAGATGTCTTCATTAGTTTTGCTGGAATTAGTGAGAACTTTCTAGGAGTAACTTTCAAACAAGAATCAGAGAGTTTGAAAGGGTGATTGATATTATTGCAGTATCGTACTCACGCTAACGCTGAATATCAGCACGCCTGTGATTTGGCATGATACCAAGTGTGATATTGCTTCTGTACAAACAGGAGATTAATATAGCATAAGTGGAATTTCAGATGCAATGTGTTGCTTTTTTTTTTTTAGCAGAAATATGTCCCAAAGAAGCCACACTCACTTGGCACATATGCTACTGGCTCATATTGATTTGTACGGAACATTCCTGTTAAAGGTGAATTTTACGAGGCAGACACAGATAAGGATATAAAAGTCCCAGTGTGGTTATATTAAATATGTGCTTTCTTGGATTCTCGACAAGTCGTTTAAGTGAACTGGAACAAGTTAATATTTGATAAATATTTGATATTTTGGAATCAACGCCTGTCATATATTTTGTACTGTTATGTTCAAACTCACCTGATTTCCTCAGTGTCTTCATCAGAATCATTACAGTATTTCAAATGTATGCAATTTTTTTCTTATCAAGTGTAGGAAATATCAAATAAACACTAAGACCATTCTATCTAAGTACACAAATGCTGAGGTTCATGAATGTATTATGAGAAATGGATGCATTGAAATGGCTGCTTAACCCCTGTTTTCTTCAAGACGACTGAAAGGTGGCTAAAGAGAAAATGGGTATGCTGTGTTTGATGATAACCCGAGCGTGAAGCCACCTTTGTTCCTCCGCAGGTTCCACCCACACTCTCACCCCAACCAAATTTCTAAAGGATCTTCAGCATCCCGACTTCCGAGAGTCCACTAGGGTGTCCTTTGAGGACCCCGTTCCCTCAGAGGATTGAGAGAACGAGGGAAGGGTGGGAGAAAGAGAGAGAGAAAGAGAGAGAGAAAAAGAGAGAGAAATCACACTCTGACAAAGTAAAGGCAGCCGCTCGAAGAAGCCCTTTCTGAATCCCCACAGCACAAGGGTTTCATTTTTTTCTCCTCCTTACTTCCAGTTTTACTCCCCTCCTTGCAGAGATGAGCGGTTGGCCTCCGCCTCAGTGCATGGAGAACCTGCCAGTCTAAAGAAGGCTCCACCCACTGCTCACTAATGACCAATCAGTGGCTGGATCAGAGTCTTTCAGCTGATTTTGGTCACGATTGGTGGATTATTAGCACTTACGTATAGAGCTGCAGCGAGTGGAGCCTCTTTGGAGCAGCCATGCAACGGGTGCTGACTCCATCCCTGCCGTTCCCATTCCTCTCAGCCGGGTGGATTAACCTGCATTTTTCCCAGCATACGCCCTCTAACCCAGTGGTGCCTCTTCTTTTTCGGGTGACGAGGAGCTCCTACATTTGCACACCCAAAATTTCATATCCGTCATATTTGATTTTTTGTTTTGTTTGCAGATTAATCTACCCTAGAGATTAATCGTAATTCCAGTTGTTTTACATATATATATATAACAACCCGAGAAAATCATTCACATCCAAATTAACAACAGAGCTCCTTTCTTTAATGCTGAATTTCAGCAGGATAATTCCGGGATATATTTTTCTTTTCCCTTTTTTTATTCAAACAAATCCACCACACATCACTCACTACATGAGCAAGTGGGCGTCTGCGCTGATCGCACAGCAAATATACTCTCCATTTGGATAACTGCCATATTGCCAATTTCCATATTGCTGCATTTTTAAACTAGAGCGATTTGGCTAAATAACGTGTGACTCGCCTGCAGATGCCAAAGCTTGAAATGTAGCTACGTTCTATTACTAAGCTTTAGCACTAAGCAATTACCACAATAATATCCTTTTTTCTAGCAGTTTCGTTCCTGCTTATTGCTAATTGTCTCACTAATTTGTTAACATTGCTTTAAAATTCTAGCATCGTCTGTCAAAACATTTCAAATAATAATTCATGTGTGATATGTACAGTATGTTACTATATTGGTTAAGTAAAATCCAATCAAAAAAATGGTTAAACGAAAGTAAATAGGATTTTGACTGGTATTGGGTGTGTTTTAGCATCTTTCAGAAAAAAATCTGACAAATTAAGTATAATTTGTAATTTCAATCTCTGATATGCTTTTAATTCATTTTACACAAGTTACGTCTCACGATTTCAGTGCTGCATTTAATCTGGCTGATTAATTTTTTTATCTGCAAAGTCACAGATTTATATTCATATTAATATTAATGCCCTCGATCTAATACGTTCCTGTCCTAACAACTAACTCATATCAGAATACAATGATCTAAAATGTGCTGATATTTAACAAAGAAAAGCCTCTAATTGTTGATATGTTGACGATTTCTAAATCTTATCATTTATGGAAGGAGTCTCCAGTCCCAGAGTTTTGTAACACTCAGATGTAAAGCTGTAACTTTTAAAAGTTTGCTTCCTTTTACAGAAAAGTTCCATTTTTTGCTTTGAACAAAAACAAAAACAAACCATTTTTATTTCAATAGAAAGTGAAGGAACGGCTTTTTATAACTATTAAAATGCAAGAGATTCAGAAGTTAATTTAGCTGTTCCACAACAATAAATATAAATAGATAAAAAAAAAAACCTTTGCTTTATTCGTTCACGAATCTAGTTGCGTGTGCATGAAATCCTGTTTGTTATTCCTCATGAATTTAAACAAATATAACACTTACTTACTCACTATTTATTAACATTTATAACATTTAAAGCTAAAATCTTCCATGTCCTGCTTTCTCATTATCTTACAATCTAACTAAATAGATAGTTATAGCTGTATAAAGCTAGTTGATGTGCTAAAGCTATATTCTCTTTCTATACCCTACTCCTTTTTAAATTAGTTGATCATTTTTTGTATTTTTTTGGATCTAAATGGTAGCAATCACACCATTTGCAGTATGCCAGCCCTAATCCATACTGCTACATTTAACACCTACTGAACTATTCGGTCATTTTATACTCCACATGTAATGTTTGTTTCTGTTCTGGCGGTTTATTACACTCGTTTCATCTAGCTGCTGGTAGAGTTCATTGTGATTCTTGCCAGAGCTCAGTAAAGCTGCATGTTTATGTTAGATGCTCCAGGTGGATTTTACTTGCAGATTAAAATGACAAACGTTCATCCAGAATTTAAGTCTTGTCACATACCTGGATTTATCTAAAATCCTGTAACGGAGCTGTACGAGAGATTTTTTTAAGGCTGATGTTCTGTAAATAATAACCACACCAATGAACTGTGTAGTCTGATGTGTTTAGCTGCGTGAACTTGACGTTAGCTTATTTTAGAATATTATTTTAAGTGAAATTATTTGATTTCAGAATAGAGGAAAAAGAGCTTTTATGTGCAGCTTTGCTAAAGAAACAAACAACTGTAACGAAAACGATGTAGAGAAATGAATCAAGTGTTTGTTCCAACTGGGCTCTAAGAATTTTTCAGAATCGTTTTTGGAAATTGTTGTGAATCGAATTAAAAAAATCAAATCAAATAACATCCAGTTGGCACAAATGCTTGATTAATTGTGAACCTGTTATGTTCTTCTTTTGAAGAAATGTGTCTTCAGCTATTAATCTAAAATAAACTCGGATCCACTTTCGAATTGATGTCACGTGAACGGAGTAGATGTATTTTTTGTTTTCCTTTTTTTTCTGGATTTTTGTCATCTTATAGTCTTGCCTTAGTGTGCGGTGAGATAATTCCTCACACGTCACTTATTGCTGACCTACATCTGTTTTAGTGCCTTTAGTGCCTAAGTCTGTGCACATCATGTGTTGGAATCGTGACTTTGTCCCTTTACATTTTCCACGACGTACAGTCGTACGGAAGACGTCATCGTCCCTCGTTTTTTTTTAGTTCCCTAAAACTTTTACGTCCATTCGGTTTGTGATGTTACACGATCTTTACGTGTAGATAGATATAACAGCTGAAAACACATTCGGAGAAGAACTAGCTTGCCTGTACGATTCTGATGTGTACTATTTTCTCTGTTTCTCCACGGGTGCTGTCACTCCTGCAGGCTCGACCCATATCTTCACCCCTACCGTGCTCCTGGACGCACTCAAGGCCATGAACAAACCAGACGAGGATCAGACAAGCTAAAACTCTCCCTCGTTTCTCTTCTAGCTGATCACCCAAATCCCCCGCTCCTATATTAATGTGTATGCATCTTGCTTGAAAGAAAATGTAACAAACAAAAAAACAAACAAAAAAAAAAACAACCCAATGGAAACACTGACTAAAAAAAGAGATATAGATATAAATATATAAATATACATAAATATATAATATGTTGAAAAGCAAAAGAATCATTGTAAGTATTCTCATGTTTTACAATGGATGCAAATGTTTAAACTGTCAAAAAATATGGTTTAAATATCACAGGTCATCTGAAACAGAAAGAACCAAATACTGATATTAATATTGATATTGGATGCTCAGAAATGTAAATGTAAACGGTTGAATCTCAAATCGTCGATGTGATTTGTTATGGTTGTGGGTGGGGAGGGGCGGTCGTGTGGATGTGAGTAAAATCATCGTCATATCATTTCTCTTGCTTTATGACAAACTCCTGTCGTTCGTCAAGCCGTATGCTGAAAGCTTTGGTTTTAGATTCATAGTCCTGCATGCCATGGAATCTTAGTTGTGGCCATTTTCAAATCGGAGGTGGGAAAAAAAAAAGGATTTTTGACACTGACTGTGCGTCTGCTGACGAGAGAAAGCAAAGCAGTTGATGAGAAAAAAAATGAGTCACATGTCAAATTGTAAATAGTTCCAGAATGCAAATAAATGTCCTCGCCCGGCCTCGGCTCCGGCTCTATCTACCCATCAGGACTGTTTGTTTTAAAGCTCTGCAGAGAATTTCACGTTTTAGTGTCCAAGAGGCCATTGCTTGCAAATGTTTGAAGAATATTCTCAACAGAAAAAAGGGCCAGCTGTACTTCAGTATTGTATCCTGTCTGATTAAGCCTTATCATTGGCTAGTAAACCATGTTTAACCAGACCATGCACTGAGTAGTGTGATGTTATATATGCCATATGTTGATGTTACAACGTCTCCCTGTTGACTTTCTAACTGTGAAGTAGTATTTTTTTTCTTTCAATAATACGAAGCCAATGTGTTGTGATATTTGAGCTGTAGTTGTAGTAGTAACAAAAAAACAAAAACAAAAAGAAAACAAAAAAACACAACTATCTATATTTGATTTGTCTGTTTGTTAGTGCAACGTAACTCTTCCATTGGTGAATGGCTTCGCAAAGAGAGATGTAATCCCATCTTCTTTATTTATCCCCTTCTATTTCTATTTTATTCCTCTGCTCCTGCGACCAGGTTGTATATTGCACTACGAGTTTTCTGTGATGCGAATGCTTGTTCATTTTTATTTATTTTTTTTTTTTTGGTTTGCTGTTGTAAAAGCTCTGGGTGTGTCGAGTAAATTTATATCAAATTTATTTATCAGAGAAAATATAAAAAAAATAAGAAGTTAGTCTGTCTTTAAACCTCTTTATCTTTGCTGGGATTTCATGTTTGCAAGCGTTGAAGCACAAACAAAAGTAAAACTCAATGTGTACTGATGTAATAAGACCGTCCAATAAAATGGCTTCCATTCCAGGAACGAGTCAGTCGGTTTTTCTACACACATATAAACAGAGAAAAAAGGAGAATTTCAATTCAATTTCAATATGGAGTTTCTGGAAGGCAGCCATATAACTGCAGCAACAAAGCTAACGAGTTCAATAAAGTGAAAATGCTGAATTACTGTAGAAATGATTGGACTATTTTTTATTTTATCCTTCTTCAAAATAAAAAATTTCAGGATATTGTCACAAAAACCGAAACAGAAATTAATTCCAGAATCATTGTAGATTTAGAGGGTCAGTACCTAAACTGCATATGGATCAATTTTGTTCCCACACTGCTCTATATTGATGGACATAACTAATATTACGCTCTGTTGTCTTATTTATTATGGTTTAATCTGTGAGACTGATGTTCTATCAGTCCCTTCAGGATTTAAATTTTTTTGGTGATTGTTTTCAAAATCACGGTGGCTTAGTGGTTAGCACTTTTGCCTCACACCTCCAGGGTTGGGAGTTCGATTCCCACCTCCGCCTTGTGTGTGTGGAGTTTGCATGTTCTCCCCGTGCCTCGGGGGTTTCCTCCAGGTACTCCGGTTTCCTCCCCCGGTCCAAAGACATGCATGGTAGGTTGATTGGAATCTCTGGAAAATTGTCCGTAGTGTGTGATTGTGTGAGTGAATGAGTGTGTGTGTGTGCCCTGTGATGGGTTGGCACTCCGTCCAGGGTGTATCCTGCCTTGATGCCCGATGACGCCTGAGATAGGCACAGGCTCCCCGTGACCCGAGGTAGTTCGGATAAGCGGTAGAAAATGAATGAATGAGTGAATGAATGTTTTCAAAATTCATTTTGAAAATGTCTTTTTTTTTATTTTTATAGAAAGCTACTCGAATTGGTGTAAGCACATGATTCTTCTATTAAACTCATACCAGTGGAGATAAAGTAATTCCTTTCTATGACAGCTGTACTAATGTTTAACTCGCGTAAATCGAAGCGACTTTCAATGCTGAATGTGCGTTGTGATGATGTCACATGACAGGTCCCAAATATGTGCAAAATCTGAGGTAATTAAAAAAAGTGTATATTAAAAGTTAGAAAGAACTTTGGTAAGTGTACATCCTAGAAAAATGTATATAATTGCACCCTCTCACAGAAGTGTTAGAGCTAAAAACTACATTGTCTTCAATTTCTAGACCCACGTTAGTAAAAAAAAAAACACGCTTCCTCTATATCGCTTTAGACTACTGCTTATGCTGAATCACAGAGCAGTGCAAGACACTTAGAGGAAAGTGTTATCAACCCTCTTACATACATGAGCTCACAGAATCACTAGTCACTCTGACTGACAACAGCGTGATTAACTTTCCTTTCTTGGTGCTGTGTCATCATTAGGATTCAAATCTGTGATGTGTTGCTTCATTCTGGAGCTCATGATTTCCTGCATTTTCAAATCTCCTTTTAAGGGCACAAAGCAAGTCACAAATCAACGTACCATAAATAATATAAAAGGAACCAATTCCCCTAAATTGTTAACAGTCCCCTAATTTCAGCAGCAGTTTCCATTATGAAAACAGATTTCAGTTATTTATTACAAACACATTAAAAAAATTGCAACACATTTCCAAAATCTTTTGTAATAAAGAGCTGTGCAAAAATGCACTAATAAAACCTAGTGAAGAAATGCAGGAGAATATTTCCAGGTATAAAATCTTACACACACCAACAAAAACCTTATGCATAGTATTTCCAATGTATGAAATGATTATAAAATGATCCTAAAATGGGCATGTAAACTACGGTAAACAGTGCAATATGTGAAGCTTATTACAGTACATCTGCCATAGTTAAGTTGTGAGTGTCCACATGTAAGGTCAAGAAGGCTGAGCCTGCAAGCTGCAGTCTGCTTTCTCTTGAGGTCAACTTAGAGAAGGGCGGCAGCGTCAGTAGGTACATGATTTTGCGAGTGGGCTCATGTGATGCAGTCCTGAGGAAAGAGAGCTCACCATGCGCTCAGACATCTCTCTCACGCTACCGACGGCGGCGATGGCGCGGCCCAGAGAGCGGTTGAGAGCGTGCTGAGCATCTACAGAGTGCGAGCGCATACGATGACCCCTGTAGCCTTTCCCTTCACTCTGTGAAATGTAAAGAGGCTTTTGGTAGGAGGCTGAAACCACAGGGCTGGAGTAGTAGCTGTAGGACAGAGAAGGTCAAAGTTGATTTGAAACATGTGTAAGTATGTACTATGTTAAAGACTAATGTTTCCAAGATAGCCACACGATAGGACTTTCTACCACAATTATTTTGTAAAAAAAAAAATATTATTCATTATAAATATATAAATTTCTTTGCTTTCGTTGTGTTCATACTGACATAGGTAAATAAAGCAGCTGATGATCTTTGGAAGCAAAAAAAAAAAAAAAAAAAAGATTTTGCTGATTTCCCTAACAAGGCCTATGAAGGCAATTGTACATAAATACACAGAGAACACAATTGTGATGACAATTCTAATTATTATTTCTACCCTGTGTTTTTGAGCTTCCAGTAACAAATTAGCATTCATTACTAAATGCTTAGCAAGGTTCAAGGATTGAAATAGAAAATTTCAAACAAATGAATTTTCTAGAATAGCATAATATAACAATATTAACAGATACACATTTAAACTAATACTAATTAGTCTAATTTATTTTTGTTCTTTTGACATCTTAGACTTTGCTATAGATGAGAGATGTTGATTAAATACAATCCTCTCAGGCATCATTCTCAAACTAGTGCCTACTTACTAAATACACTAGAGTCTCTGATCTGATTTAGAAAGCTGAAGATGCTTATTCTGAGCTACTCACAGGACCGAAGGACAGACTTGCATACACTGGAGCAAAGGCACACTGCCAATCAGTGGAGGAGGAGGAGGTGCTACTGCCAGGTATACGCCCCCTGTCTGCATGCGCGTGGGCCTCACAGGCCGAATTTCCTTCGGCACTGAGCTTTGGTTTGCTGCAATCAGTTATCAGTAATGATTATACAGATACACATTTCGATAACCCTGCATGCAGATCTTATTCTACTGGACCTGGAGGGAAGAATCAATAAAAATAGATCTGCTACACACACACACACACACACACACACACAAAAACGACGTCGGGCCGCCAAACGCGGCCTGCGTTTAATTTTAGGGTCTTCTGAACCCTGACTGAATAAAAAAAAAAAATAATAACTAAAAAGAGCCCTTTAATTTTAATAGATTGCAACATAAAGCAATAAACCCAGTGACATAAACTGTGCTAATGATAAGAACTTCCATAACTCTTTCTGATAGGACTATTTTAGTGCTTTTACAGCAGCAGGAGGTGAATCCCTACAAATAAAGCTTTTGAATTTGGAAATAATTCTGCGATCTTTATACATGTTTCTGTGTAATGGCAGTACTTTCATTTGCAGTGTAGGTGATATACTGTATGTTCAATCAGAGCTGTTGTTTTGTTATTGGTCTACTAAAATGAAATCTTTGGTCCTGCTCACTTTATAATGCAAAAACTTTTGACACTTGTTTGAGAACCTTTATTTTATACTCATTATTTTTAGTGTGATGCAAAGTGCAATGACGTATAAATAATGTCATTTCTCACCAGGTGGACAGACTGTCTCTCTTTTTGGTGCTCCACACAGTGGACAGTGATCAGAGTAGAAACGAGCGTGACTAGGTGAGCTAACGTTTCTTGCTTTACCTTAAAAAAAAAAAAAAGAACATTGCATAAGTGAATAAACAATACATGAGCAAAGCACGGCTCACATAATGGAAAAAAAATCTTACATTCGGAGGTTCTGTTGCGTCTTGCCATACAGCTAGCGCACAAAGGTACTGGTCTCCCTCTAGGTTCAGCCTCAGTATTTCTCACATGTGATCTGTCAGCTGATAAGCTATGCTTCTGGCCTTAGGGGAAAATAATAATACACTAATATTCATTTGATTCTTGATGTAAAAAAAATGAAATCTGAAACAGAAATCATTACCACAAGCTTACAGATGAAGTCTGTGCATAGCCTACAACAGTGTCTTACGATTTGAGGTGGTCTTTGGGCTTCGTCTAGTTTCAGCCCTCGCTCTCCGCGTTGTCTGTATCATCACAGGTGATGCTTGGATGTGGTCTGGTGTCATGACTTTAAACTGTGTATGGTCCGAATCTGTACCTGTATTTTTAACAAGATATAGCAAATATATTAATAGATACACACATAATACAGTGTTATTAAATACTGATTCATAGTAATACATAACCATGATTTCTTCCCTATTAAGTGTGTTTCAGTCAGTACATGAACTTCATTTCTGACAATCACACACAGGCTACAATACTGTAGATAGATTTGTTAAATGTACACACTGGTATCTGGCTCTGGTCTGAGGCGGGGCACAGATGCTGATCTTCTTCTTGGTATAGTTTTCTCATGCTCAATCTTCACAGTGCCCACAGTCTCTCTTGGATCTCTCGTGCTGGCAGTCTTTCTCTCCCTGCATATAGAAATGAAAGGTTATGTGTGTTACCTCGGGAGGACAACCAGTGTGGCTTCCTTCAGTACTAGCGGAGTTTTCCTGCTTCCTTGCCAAAGACTAATAGCAAAATCATCGACTTTTGACCGTGCCAGACATGCCATGATGGTTCTCTGGCATTTCGACTCAACCCATGGGATCCATGGGGCCTGGCATTGGCATTCCTTTAATTAATCCTTTAAACCTTCAATTTCTTTTTCTTTCAGACACTTCCTTCTGAGGGTGAGGATCACTCAGACTCACCACACAGCATACAAGCTGCAACAGAGCAGTATTCAGTCTGTAAAATTGAGCAAGGTTTAGACACTAACAGTCTTGGGTAGTGTGTTTGTACCATGTTTCTGTCAATTCATGCCATATACCAATATCCTTATATGGACTTTTGAATACACAAGTGGACTCCTTAATGAAGTGGCTAGAGTTCAGTCAATCGCATGGGTGACTATACCACAAAATGGGTTACGCAAGTGATTATAGGTCAAATGGCAGTCTTAATACCAGTCTGGAGCATGTTCACTGCTGCTGAATTAAGCTCCTGCATTACTCTCTGTTCATTAGAACGCTCCAACAGCAGCACATTTCTCTCCCTGCCTTCATAACACAGCAAAGAGCTGACCTTTTTTTTTCCTAGAGGGCACTGCAGTCAGTCATGGCTCTGTAAATGCTTATTGAAGGTGTTCTGCTCCCAGACACACAACAATGGCAACGGTACAATTTAAAAAATAACCAGCAAAAATAATTCACAAGACAAAGATGGGAAAACACAATAAGCATGACAGCAACCTTTTATAGGCTGCGGTATGGCGTCACAGTCACAAGGTGATGACTTTGCTGTAGGTACTTGCCGACTTAGAATTCTGTACTACTCTGAAGGAAACCGTGTATCAGTGTGAAGTATTCAGAACATTGTCCTTCGTCTAGATTTGTCAGAATAACAGAGGTGCAAGGTAAAGTGTGAGATACCTGAAATCACGCTGCTGTGGATGAGGCGTAGATGTGTGAGGACGTGCATGGTCCCTAATGTCTTTTGAGGGAGAATAGGGTGCCCTCACACGATGGAGAGGACCGGCTGTCCTGAGAGTTCCCTCTAAGTGCTCTCTGAGTCTGTGTACCTCTGCCTGAAGAGACTCGATGGCCTCACTAAAAAAAAAAAAGAAAAAAAAAAAAAAGAGAATATAGAAACATGAAGAGTTTATAGACGTGTAGAATTGAATGATAGCTAAAATACAGCATGGTGCAGAGGCCAAGTGACATGTGATGTAATATGTGGTATAGATAAATGAACCACACTCAGCATGCTTTATTTTTAGGTTCCATACCACTCCATGCAGTTTCACACAACATGTGGTAAAAGCAGTTATTAAAATACCTCCCCAATTATGTTCCTCAAGATTATCAACTCTCAATGACTGTAAAAAACAACAGGAGACGTTTCATTTAAAATTACAATCCCTAATTCCTTAAGCACATGTTTGTCAGTCAAGCCACATCCTACATACTTATATTTATAAATGTGTATATCAGATGTTTTTAAATGTTCCATTCTGAATCGGTAAATCAGACTGAATTAAATTTTTATGCCACCGTTGAAAAAACAAATTGCTAAAATAATATTCATTACTCCACTGGGGACTTTTCCCCATAATAATATACTGCAGTGCACTCCTTTCAGTGTCCACTCTGCAGCAGGCATAAATCTTGGCTTGTCTGTGTTACCGTGCCTATGGCAGCTACAAACAGACTCACTGGTGATTCGCCAGCTGCCCAGAACTTTGGGCATTGAGGTGGTCACCATGGTGATAGGGTGCAGTAAGGGAGGAGCTTCTGAGATAAAGGGGATCCTGATTGGACGGTTGTGTCTGTTGGTCACCCTGTCGTATTCCATCTTCTGATAAGGAATGGGCTAAAGACAAATGGATGAGAGAAGTCAGTGAGCAGGAAAGGAAATACGATGATACGAATCATACAACACGGAACCTACCGAATTATATGTCTACAGGTGAGCTCTTTAGTCTCTGACCGGTTCCTATTTGGTAAAATGTACAAGCCTTAACACATATTTACCACATTCGCTCTGTTGCTCCAGCTCGCTAATGACACTACTAGGCCAAGGCTGGAGAGGTGTACTAGGCCAGCGCAGGGGGGAGCTGGAGGCAGATGAACTGGGATTGTGATGCATCCTTGCCCCTCCTCTTCTCCCCAAGGACCCTGGAGCACCTCCAGAAGCAATGACATGGGCTCTAGAGGCATCTGAAGATGGAAGTGTGTGTGTTGGAGCGCTAGAATCAGGATTTATTCTGCACTTTTCCTGTGTGACAGATGGCCTTGTCGCCCTGGAGGAAACAGGAAAAGAGGGTGGAGTTAACACACACACACACACACACACACACACACACACACACACACACACACACACACACACACACACACACACTCACCACTCACATAGTGCAATCTGCCTAAAACAGGAAAAATCAACAGCAAACAGAAAAAGAACGTTCTGACTATGGACAAAAATAGATGACTCACCTCAATGCTGCCCTCTGCTGGACAGGGCTTTGTGCTGCAGGTGTGAGTCGACTGCTCTCCGAGCCCAAGAACCCACTATCTGTTTCTGGAGTTACCACACCATCCTACAGCGATCCCAGAAGCACAAAATCTATAGCTTTCTAGAAGTCTGACGTTCTTTAAGAAGTTTAATGTAATGGAATACAGTGAAAACACTGGTAGACTTCATAAAAACAAATAAAGATGAATCTCTGAAATGAATAATGTTGTAAAATGAGAAGAAGTGAGAGGAAGAATACAAATGTAAGTCCTCAGTTCAGTCTCTGATTTTGTGATTTGCTCTTAACAACAGATTATTTTTTGCCACTCACCCAAACATCTTGGTGTTATGGAAGTCATACTTCTTATGTTTATGTATCAATTACAGGATTGTGTGGCAACATCTATCTGCCTTTTTGTGTAGTAAAGGATGTGCAAAATCATATCTATTATCCAAAGTGTATAGTCAAAGTTTCTGGAGACTGAGTAGAATTAAATAAGAAAATTTACTTGATTATTATTATTTCTGAAGTCTTTAAGATTATTCTGAAGTCTTCTGAAGATTATTATTATTATTTCTGAAGTCGTACTGACCTGAAGCTGTGTTCCCAGGGTTCTGTCATTCTCTTTAGAGACCCTTTTTCCCATGGCTGCACTCTTTCCCTGGCTGCTGTGGGACTTTATGCTACCTGTAGCACTTCTTCTACTGCCCTGTTTCCTTGGTAATTCTGAATCTGGGACTGAGGCCTCTGGGACAGTTTCCATGGAGTTACACACATGTGAGCTACCAGAAGGGCCTGAGAGAGAGTCTGCCACTGGCACTCTTTGAGAAAGAGAGACAGCCAGAGTAAACAGTCAGTTTTTACATGATAATGGTATTGAGAAGCTGAAATGCATTAAAGCTTTGATTATTTTTTTGGTAACTTGAGACCGGACTCACGGCTGGAGAGGTTTGTCTGCGTGCCGCTTGTTTTCACTCCTCTGCTGCTGTTTACTCTCTATCCTATCAATTCTGGCTGGGTGAGGAGAAAGATCCTGTAACTCCAGGGAATTGTGATCCACTTGAGCCTGGTCTCCGTCTAGTAGCTTGGAGAAATCTCTAAAGTCCTGGTAGCTGAGTATGGGGCAAAAAACAGCACAGACTCATAAATGTCTAACATTCAGATAGGTGTGTTTGTGCAGTATAAAGCTCTTTGTCTACAGTGTATTAAACACTGATGCATGTGTGAAGTACTTATGTTACTTGAACAGAGTTGAGGATGAAGAATAAAATGACTGGATTAAAACAGAACTGCTAAACAAAAGGTACAGAATTTAGAGGCCAGGGTCATAAAGCTCTTACTTGTCCATCAGCTTGCTAAAGTCTTTCTCCACACGTTGATGTTTGTGTTTAAGGGGATGGAGGACAGATGGAAGCATGTCTTCTTCACCCTCCTCTTTCTCTCCGTCACTCTCCCCACTGACGGAACTCACCTCCACGCCGACTGTGACTTCTACATGAGCTGCAGAGGCTGGGTTCTGTTCAGAGACATTTCTTTTATTTCTTACATCTTCATAACATTCTAAATAAGGTTACATGTTTTTCATCTAGTACATTTTCTTCATCACTTAATTAAAGATAATCTAGCATGACATTACTAATCTTAGCTAAAGTTACTTAGCTAATTAAATTACATAAAATATCAATGATATTGCGGATTAAATCACAAGTGCTCTTAAATTTTATTTGTCAAAGCACTCAGCCGTGTGGCTCTGTGGCGCAATGGATAGCGCATTGGACTTCTAAGTAACACTCAGGAAAGAGATTCAAAGGTTGTGGGTTCGGGTCCCACCAGAGTCGAAGTTATGTCGTTCTACTGTTTGCAAAAAACCCCACTCAGCCTACTTACGCAGGGAGAAAACCAGACCAGACCAAAAACCATGTCATTGCCTTTCCACACCACCACCTTGTGTTCACACTGAAACCTGCATTTAATTTTCTTTCAACGCCTCACTTTCAGATGCCAATTATTCATGACACGTTTAGTGCCCAGTCAAAGGTTATACAGTAGGTCACATTGCCCTACAGATGTGTGAGTAGGTCAATGACAGAGTTTAAGTACCTCAGGCTGTGGCTCTGTCTCATTCAGAGACACGAAGGGCTGAAGGGCATGAGTGGGGTTGCTTGGAGTAGCTTCTGTAAGCTGAACATGTTCAGAATGTTCTATCCACTCCTTTAGTTCCTCCAGTTGTATCCCTGCCTGAAATATCAGACTTTCGAGTTCCCTAAAATACAAAGGGCATTATAGAAATAAGGCTTATGTTCCAATATGTTGCAGAATTCATATCTACATAAAGTGCTCAGTATTCACCTGTCAGGGTCAAAGGTTTGTGACCTCCCTCCTGTTTGCCTCTGCACTTGTTGATGCTTTTCACGTGCAGCAAGGTAAGCCTTTTCCATCGACTCCTGACCCTGAGTCAGCTGAGACAACCCCTGTTTGCAACAATAATGTGTTAGATGGCAGACAACATCACATATATATATAGAGACAACATCACATTATATATATATATATAAATTTTAAAATGTTTATAATGATGATGATACCTGTGCCTGCTCAGAAGATTTAAGTCTGTGACTCTTTAGCAGCTTCTCAAACTCATTAATCTGAGCAAAACAATGATCACATTCAACACAGGTTCAATCAGAACTTTTCATTTCATTTACACCAAAAAGAAATAAATCATGGTTAGCATTTGGACACAAATTAGGTGCATTAAGGATTCTTTAGGGGTTTTATAATCTAGTTAATTGGGATGTGGTAGCGCAGTGGTTAAGGTGGTTCGACTACTGATTGGAAGGTCATTGGTTCGAATCCCAGGTCCACCAAGTTGCCACTGCAGGGCCCCTGAGCAAGGCCCTTAACCCTCAACTGCTTAGGTGTATAAACTGAAATAAGAAAAATGTAAGTCACTCTCGATAAGAGTGTATGCTACATGCTGTAAATGTAAATCTAGTTAATTAATACTGTCACATCACATATAATACTGTCTGCTGTTTGGTATCGAATCGAAAAGCCAAGCAGTTCTATAAGAGCTATAAGGAGAGTGCTGTTGATAGACATGAGCTTCCATGCTAAGACAGACACACCGAAATGTGTCTGGAAATGTCATTTGTAGCAACTGATATGCAATTTAGCAATTAACAGTATTTTGTTTGATATAGAAAAGACAAAATGGTAAAAATGAACAACTTCTAGTCTACACTTTGACGTTGAGAGGACGGAGGAATTTAATGTCAACACCTGTATCTGAAATCTCGCCATCTGATTGGAGAGTGCTTCAGTTAGTGGAGGTGCAGTAGGAGATTCCCTCCAGCTGGAAGTAAAAGACTCCACAGAAGACGGGCGATTGGGTGTCGCTCCGGTAGCTTTTACCACATAAAAAAAAGATAATCCTTTTTATTTATTTGTTCTCTTTGCTTCAACTGTAAATTAATTCAATATTCAACAGATCAATTGGATGACAAATCTATAGTTTAATATGCTTCTTTAACTATTCTTAAAAAAAACAACAACAAAAAAAAACAAAGATGTGTGTTAAAGATGCTCTCACCTGAACTGAGCCTTTGCTGAGTCGGCTGGACAGCATCGATGCCCAGCTCTGCCCTCTGAGCCTGGGGGAAACTCAGGGCTATAACCTTTGACCCCTCCCTCAGAACACCTGACAGAGCATGCTGGCTAGGTTTGGGAGGATCCGAGTGTAAGCATACCTGACAAATCACACATACATGACAGCTGTTGCTTTCCTTTACATTGTCTGTTATTTGATCATAAGATGTACTGATGCAGAGGTGCCTACAATGCCATACCGAGCTGTACCTTAAGAGTCAGAATTATCAAACGGGATCAGAGAAGAGCCTCTGTGTATAAACCTTCTTACGAATTGCAGAGATTGACCGCAACCTAGTGCCCAAATCAGTTAGACAATGGAATATTTGTTTAAGAAATGGTCCGCAAATAGGAAGGACTGAAAGCTGTCCAAAAACAGGACTATGTGTATACACAAAATGAAAGAGAAATACGCAAGCACACACTCTCTGTCAATAAAACTCTCCATAATGTGTGTCTCTGCAGCCAGTCGTGTCTGAATAGGAAGTGCCAGAAAAATAAAACAATCAGACACAATATCACACCGTTTTACCCCTATGTGACCCTTGTGCTTTGAGTAATACAGCAGTATTGACACTGACACCTAAATCCTCCATCCTTATACCTATAAAAGGATGGACAGATGGCCAGGGCATGTGGGGGTAAGCTCCTTGTAATTAGCACAACAATAAACCCAGCCAGATGGATAAACAGCAACCGAGAGACTGAGTGCTATAAAATCCAAAATTACTGCAAGTGTTGGGTCTGTAAAATGGAACCATTAGAACCATCAGATCCATAATCTATCTACGTTACCATGTCCTTTTTGTCCCCTTGTCAGTGAAATTCCTAAATGTGATTCAATACTGTAAGTTAGTACACTGTAGTGTTCCCTACTTATATGAATTTTGGAAACAGAGCAAAAAAATAAGAAAGGGAAACGCAGTGCACCATTTCAGACACAAGGTCAGTCAATGACGTGCTAATTAATACTTTCAGGGAGCATGATGTCACATCCTGGTCCATCCTGTTAATCACAGTGTCACAGCTCAGTGGACAGCACATTGACTTAAATAAATATTCACTATCCTTGGCTTTTGCCACGTTTATTAGTGTTACAACCTGTAACCAAAATTGACTTAATTATGATTGTGATTTCATTCATATCTGAAGGTACAAATTTGTTCAGTTTCACATCTAGGTTGTAACACAACACTACAGCATGTGCACAGCAGCTTTATGACACAATGTCAGAGTGACACTACTTTTTTCCCCTCTCACTGTCCGGTAATCATAGAGGCAGTGAATGCAAGTACAATGTGGAAAAGGAACAAACGGACAGTAAAGCAAAAACCGAAATAGTAAAACATGCAGTCTGTGAACGAGGGTACGGACCGCAACGCAAGAAGCAAGACACAACGTCAACGGAAGCTTGACTGTGATACACAGAAAAACACAGGAACATGAAACGGGAGTGTTTATCAGTGTGAAACGGCACAAGGGGGAGAATGATCTTGGCATGTGATTTGCAGGGTCATGAGAGTCACTGAAAAGCTGCCTTGTGATCACATGCAGAACAAAAAGTCTATATATATATATATATATATATATATATATATATATATATATATATATATATATATATATATATATGTATATATCTATTGCATCTTCAGATATCAAACAGCATACAGGAGATGTAGCACTCCAGATTTCTCTCTAGTTGTCGCAAACATGAACACATTCTCAAATCTCTACACTGGCTGCCGATTTCTCAGAGAATAGATTTTAACATTTTACTCTTTATCTATAAGTCTCTCCATAATACCGCTCCTCTCTACTTATCTGAGCTTCTTCATCCCTACTCTAATACTAGAAGTCTTCGTTCATCTGACCAGGCTATGTTGGTGGTACCTCGAGTACGGCTCAAGCGTAGAGGTGAGCGTGCCTTCTCTGTGGCCGGTCCTAGACTATGGAACTCCCTGCCATTAGAGATTAAGTTTTAGTTTTAAGTCCATACTAAAGACCCACCTATTTTCTTTAGCCTTCTCATGATTGCTCAGGGGTTCATGTTTGTTTCTATTTTATGGTTTATCACTTTCTTTTAAACTGGTTATTTTATTTTGTCTACAATTTTTTATTCTTTTTTTTAATAATAATTCTTATTTTAGCTTTTTGAATGCTATTTTTATTGTGAATGTGTGTATTCTTAAGTGTATGTGTAATGTCAAACGCACTGTGAAGCACTTTGGTCAGCCGTGTGGCTGTTTGTAAATGTGCTATATAAATAAAGTTGAACTTGAACTTGAACACTCTCAATCTGACTGTAACAGACAGTTAAGAGTAATACAGTACATGCAATCTTTTTTTTCTCTTTCATACAGGTCTCAAATGTATTATTAAAAATAGTTGTTTTTAAAGAATGTTTAGGTGCTCGGTCGTAAAGACCTACATAAAGGGAAAATCGTACCTTGGCTTCCAAACGTAGCCTGTCGATTGTATTCTCAGCTTCTGCATACTTTGTTAGAAGCCTATTGTAATCCTCCTAAAAAAAAAAAAAAAAAGAAAGGGAGACAAAATGTGTGACATCCCCATAGGCTGTGTAGAGACAGTGATTTTCGACAATCAGAATAAATGTATTTTTGTAGCTACAATCACAACGGGATGCTTGTGGGATCCATCAGAGTGAGAAAAAATGGTATTTTTTGCATCGAGTCACATCAGTAACAAAATAAAACACTACAGTAAGTGATGCATTAATTAGAAAATAATCACCGATGGGGTATTTGTGCTTTCAGACAAACAAAACACTAGAGCTGAAAATTTGGTTCTCCTGGTTTGGTCGTACCTGAAGCTGTTGCACCATAGCGCTGGCCTGCAGAGGGCACCAAAACTGCTCGGGCGTTGTAGTATTCAATGGTTTCTTGGAGTCTGCGGAGGCTACGGAATCCGAGGGCCCTTCAGTATTACTCAACAGAGCTTCCCTCACAATGTCAGCCGGGGATTTGAACAGGACAGAAGCTTCAGGTTTCGAGTTTTCTTTGTGAGGGGGCTTGCGACTCTTCGGGGGAGTGTATCTGCTTTTGGGAAAACGAACTCTTGGCTCCACTTTGGAAAAATCTGGTAACGGGTGACTCAGCTGGCCATTCCTGAGAACGCAAAGACAATACAAACTAATTCAATGTGGATTTAAAATGGAAGTTTATGAGCACATGTGAGCTTTGAACCTTCTTTGTTGAAACCATGTGTGCCTTATGAGATGACTTTTAAGGCAGCGAGATATGGCTGAGACTCTGTCCAGCTAAGAGCAGAGCTAATTTCATGGTTTTATCCTGACCTATCTGATTCATCCTGATGTGACTCACCTTATGCTGCAGTGATCAGCCCCACATGGATATCTTAAAGATCTACACTTCCAGCCCTTAAGGTCTCACTGTGGCTTCGGTAAATATGCTCACCTAGATATGACAGATTTGTACTTAATTACTGCATGTAATCAGGTGAGGATGGGTTCCCTTTTGAGTCTGATGTGGGTTCTTGCAGCACAGCACCATCTGGCAACAACTGCATTCAGATGCAAATTATTTACGACACATTTAGTGCCCAGTGGAAGGTTATACAGTTATACAGTAGGTCACATTGCCCTACGGATGTGTGAGTTTAAGTACCTCATCTGGATTGTTTGTACATCTGTTATGTGTGTATAGGCTACAGAGGCCTCACCTCACCACTTACCTCACATCTTTCAGGTCAGTTTGAGAGATCTTAGGGGGTCTGTGGTGTCTCCTGTGTCCCGATGTGAAATCTTTAGCTGTAGGCTTTGCAGATGAGTTGGAAGATGAGTGATTCATCTGTGGTGTAGAATCTATCTGTTGAAGAGTGGAACTAGGAGGCTGATGGTGACGTTCCTGCGGTCCAGCAGGTAAACCATTTTCTAAATGAAATCTCCTCAGTGCAGGAACAGGCTCTTTCTCCTCCTCCGCTACTCTGATAGGTGGGTAAGTCCTAGGGCTGTGTCTGAGTCGAAGGCTGTAAGTCCCAGGTAGCTTTGCGTATGTTTCATCTTCAATCCCATGGTTACTCGCCTCGTCATGTAAAGTCAGTTTTGGGATGTGAGGATGGATATGGGACTGAGGAGCATTTCTGAAGGAGGGTGAGGAAGACAAATGGCTCCTCTCATCACAACTGTTCTGGGAGGGTGTGCAAGTTCCTAAATCTGCTATATCAGATTTGTTGGTATTATTCATTCCTTCACGACTGGTGATATCACAGCTGTCCGTCCAGTTATCCCGAGGCACTATATTCATTTCTAGAGGATGCGACTCGTCTCCATGCAGCTTAACCATCGTTAAAGCTCCAGCCTCAGTCTCTTCATGTGGAATTTCTGAAATGAAATCTCTATCTGGTCTTGAATGTGGGAATGTGGGTCTGCGGATGTTAAAGCTCTCTTCATCTTCCTCATCAAGTTTCTCTTCATTATCAATGTCGTCATCATCATCATCACTCCAGTCTTCCAGAGAAACACTACACTCCATATTGTCTAAAGAAAAAGTGAGAAATTAATTCATGGATGTTCCACTGAACACTGAATGTAAAAAGAAATGGTTAAAATGTATGAAGTGTAGAATAAAAAAAAAGCAGTCTAATAAAACCACGTTAAGTTGACTGTTGATAGATAGACTGTGATAGTGATCATCACTTACTGTAAGCCCTTAGGAGCAACCCTAGAAAACAAGCTTTTTAATTACAGAAAAAGCTTTTCTAAAATAAATAAATAAATAAATAAATAAATAAATAAATAAATAAATAAATAAATAAATAAAGTAAATAAAGTAAATAAGAAAAAAATAAGTGAATAATAAAAAGGTTGGTACTGTGTCTGGGTGAGAGAGAGTCATCTCCTATGGGCTCTGAGTCCAGCAGCTCACTCAGGTGACAGCTGAGATCTTCCAGCACTGGAGATGGACCATCTTCAGGTTCTGGAGTATAAACATCTGATAACATGTCCTCTTCTTCTTCTAATACAACCTCGTCTTCTTGCTCTGAAGTCTAAGTGGGAGAAAAGATGGTTACAGATTTTATTTTCACAGAACTTCATAATAAACTAGATGCCACTGCATGCCCACCGGTGTTGCATTGCTATTAGTGTATCAGGCACAGCAGCGATTTCTAGGATTTCTAAAAACCAATAGGTAATTATTTTTACTTTATTATCACCTTAAAGGTGTAATATGTGTCAGCATCGGTGTCACTTTCTGGCTGCAGGTCAGGACCACCTTTGGTCAGAGGTAACCGTACGGTGGCTCGACACAGGGAGGTGTGTACACTTATGCATACAACTGTATGCTTTTTATTTAATTTACTTCTAAATAAAATGTAAACATTCTGTAAAGGTAGTACAAAATGTAGAAATGTTCAAAGGGGGTGAATATTTATGCAAGGCACTGTATATGGAAGGGCAACCTGATGTAGTGGTGAAAAAGTGTATGAACTAAATGATCATATATATGTACCTTACTGTATACCTCAACCGGACAGGAATGACATAGGTTGTGTCCCGAATGACATAATATACAGTGCACTACACACTCACAGTACTTCTAGTGTACAGTATGTAGTATGTCAGACCTACTTAACATTCGTACCTCCTCTTGTGTCTCTCTCAGACCAATGATACCATTCTCATCCATCTGGTTCTGGAAGTCCGCGTCTCTGCCCTCATCCCAGCTGAGTTGTGAGCTGACTGGGCTTGGCGGTGAAGAGTATCCTGAGGCAGGGGTCCAGGCACGTATACGCACTCTGGTGATGTTTCTTTTTCCCTCCATTTCCCTCGCTTCCTTCCTCTTCCTTTCACGCTGCATGGACAAAGTGCATTTGTAGCTTATTGGTCCATTTACTACCTGCCATGTCAGAGTCTGTCTTCACCGTCATGGCAACGTCCTGGTCTGAACAGGTGATGTAACACAAATCTGAAAAAAGAAAATGAAAAAAAGAAAAGCCACACAATGTGAATCATTATTATTAATTATTATGAATACTATTTAATTACATTTCTTCTTATTATTACTGTCGCCTACTCAGACATAAAGCACGGCTTGTTAAAACTAAAAACAAACACAACCGATAACAATCGTCATATTCACAAGTGTCACAATTCAGAGTAAACGAATCCACTGAGCGCAATTAAACAGGTTTGAAAAGCACCAGGAAGAAAACAAACAGTCGCCTTGCAGGAAACCTGTGCAGCCCAAGAGACGTAGCTGTAAAGCACAGCTCCTTGAAATTAGCGCTGCCAGTCATTCTGTAATGAGCAGCACTAACAAACTGCGATGAAAGTTTACACACATGAACAAGAATTCTTACATCTGACAGCACAACGCTTTTTCACTGTATGGCTCCAGTGTTTGGAATCACTTCGGGACATGTGCTGTAATGTTGTAGTTGTCTGTCACCTCAGTGGTTTGCTGAGTATTACTTTTATTTAACATCATACTTTTGGTCACTTCATAGTTACAATGGTTTATTATGGGATGTTGTGGAACGTCAAATCTTTACTGATATTACTTAGGTTACAAGAGTTGTACAGTGTGATTGAAAACCCCAAAAGGCCTAGAAAGTAAAGTGTCTTTCTCATGGCACTTTAATGTAGATGATATTTCAAATCCATCCATCCATCCATTCACATTCTGTACTGCTTATCATACACAGGCTCATACTGATACCTGTAGTCCACATGGTAAGGGACACTGTAAACAGGGTCCCAACCATCACAGGGTATGATCACACTTACACACACACACACACACACACACACATATCTCCTTACACTAACGGAGGAAACCGGAGTACCCAGAGAAAGCATCAAGGCCTTTAGGGAGAAGATGCAAACTCTGTACACATGAATCTGAGGCCAGAACCCCAAATCCCTGGAGGTGTGAGATACTGCACATATATCAGTAATTTTTTTCAGTTAAGAGTTGAAACTACAGTCTGATCGATCATCACTGCAAATTAATCAACAATCAGAATCAAGAATCCAACAGAGCTGTGGTATAAAATGAAATGATAATGATAAGAAGCATTATTGTGCGTGATAAAGATGACCAATGATTAATAAAAAGAGTTTGGCTCTCTTCACTAGCAGTTAGCCATTATATATAGCGGTATATCGACTAACGGCATGATCAGGATATTCGCTAGACTATTGTATAATGTTCTATAACGTCAGGGGAAGAACTGAAACATAAGCCTCTTACTGATTTACCATGTGAGAAAGAAAGAAATCGCTTGACACACACTTACCTTGGCTTTAAACAAACAAGCTGCAAGGATGTAAAGTATCACATAAACTCTGCAAGTAGAAAGTACCAGGATTTTTAACCCCAGTACGCTACTGTTACGGATCTCTTGACTGACAACAGGCATGAAAACCACACAAGCTGGAAACACACACATAACCAAACATAGCTAATCCTAAATATGCTGAAGAGTTACATGCTAATTACCTGCTTGGTAACAGTCTCCAGGCTGCCTTGGAAGGTCAAAAAGCCTTCTGCGTGGTCGTGGTTAAAACGGAGAAGGTATCCAACAACAATGAGACCCAACGAATGCTGAGAGAGCGTGTACGTAAGGCCGAGCGGCTATATATAAGCTACTTATGTCCCAGGGTCACGGCTGAGGACGCAGACTGAGACGCAAACCAAAACTGTACAACTTGCTTGTACAATTTGCTGTACAACTTTTGTTTGTTGTAATACGTTATTGTTTCTATGGTAACTCACACGAAGACTTGAGTGACATCATGGACACTCCATGCTAACAGAGAAAAACATGGAATTGTTGATATATTGTTAAATGAGTTTCTTTGAGGAGATGTTTGTGCAGCATTGATGGAAGGGGTCTCGAGTCTTACAGCTTTGTAAAGCATTTTGTGTTGTTTCTTTTGAAAAGCTACATTTGTTGTCGTGTTCTTGTCACTTCGGGTGTGGTGAGGTAACGTATGTTTATAGCTGCTATAATGCTAGTAATAACAGGAACTCACTTGTTTTACGGATGTTACACAAGATTATAAAAGTTCTTAAAAACACAAGAACTAGGGTATATTAGTGTATTAGTTTCGTGCTTAGTCACAGATGAACAAGTGAACGTTTTCAGTATTTAATTAGAATGCTTGGTAAGGGGAAAGTGTGTTTGGTAGAACAACAGCTTTAGCACTATAAACCTACAGTGTGTTCAACCTCAGCCTCTTAACACAGATTACAACTCAATCAAGCAAAGTGCAGCTTTATTTAGTTAATTATAATTCAATTCAATTCAAATTTATTCGTATAGAGCTTTTAACAATGGACATTGTCTCAAAGCAGCTTTACAGAACACAAGAAACATTGCAAAAAGTACAAAAACGTTAACATTATACGAAGATTTGTAAAAATAATACTGCTCACTGATATACCTGATCCAGGACAATTACAATATATTACAGAAGTCCCCATAGTGCTACAACATATAGATATGTCTTACTAATGGATGAGGTCATTTAACTAAAACATACTACACATAACTTCACTTTATACAATAGTTTAATCTAGTATCAGTGGGATACAAATGGCAGACCCTATACGTGCTTATATGATCGTACAACAAGTGACTACAAGATTCCTACTGCATTTTTTGGCATTGGCATAAGATGCTGTCAACAAGTGACTTATGGCTGATTATTTTGTGGAACCAAGTACATCTACACACAGGATGGTACGATGGAGTGATGCTGGGGCTGATGTCTTTCTAGCCCAGTTTGTAGATTCATGCAGCCTACAGTATCAGTAACAGTCAGAAAAAAACTAGCCCTGGATCTTGGCTCTGTTTGGGCTGATATTTTTTGGCAGATGATTTTTTTTTTAGCAAGGATTTGGAGAACGCATGTGAAATATGAGTGGCGAATTGAACGAGCACACAAAAGGTGAATTATTTACTCTATCTTTATTTTTTCCTACAAAATGGCTTTAGGGGAAAAATGAAAAGTTTAGGATTATCCAATCAATGCGAAACTTTAAATGAAAAGATTGCAACACTTATGTTTTCACTTCCACGATTTCCACAAGGTCCAGCCAATGTGTATTAAAGTCTGGCACCAAATGATCCCAGGATAAACTCCAGATCTGCTGTGTTTCTGACCAGGATAAAGTGCATACTGAAGACAAATGAATGAATGAATGAATGAATGAATGAATGAATGAATGAATGAATGAATGAATGAGTGCTTGGTAAACACTTAAAAAACGTTTATCTCATGAACTGTTCTCATTATGCCATTGATAAGACTTTTTTTTTTTAATTATTAATAAATAATCGATTCCACAAGATCACAATTAGACGTCATTGGTAATAATAACCACAGTTACAATGAATCCTTGTGAAAAATCCAGTTTGACCTGATCAGATACCAGTCAAACTGGTGGACCATCTTTACCAGTTGGTATGAAAAAAAAAAACCCCCTCTATTTTAAGAGAATAACACAACAGTATATTATACCATTAATTCATTTAACCAAAAAAATAAGAAAGCTGGAAATAACTTACAGGCTCACAAAGATAATCTATCACCTTGATCAGTGGCATGTAAATGTTTTAACAACTAATAACCAGTCAAACAAAGATACAATAAAAACACGGTATGATTAAAGTGTATACAACATTAGTATAACTCAATAATAACCATAGTTACCGTAAGTCACCGAAAATAAGCGCAATTAAAAATATAAAAAAATGCAATAAAACACTTTTGAGAAGCATAGAAGTTTTTAAAAGCTTAACTTACCTTAATCTGGGTATCCAGAACTATGCATATGTATTTTAAAAAGTAAAGTCTTGTATTTTTTTTTTAGTTGTACGTTTCCGTAAATCAGTGTACTTGACACCGAGGCCCCGAGTCTCCGTTACCAAGAGAACAACAACACAATCTTCCGTCCATCACTAAGCGACCACAGGAACATATACAGTACTTTAACCCAATTCGCTCATACTTCTAGAAAGTTTACAGTTAAACAGACATCTAATAGTTACAATTGTAAACAAAGTAATTAAAATATATATATAAACTTATATAAACTCTTCACTGACGACAGCTAAAGAGCCAGTGATTTGAGCTGGATCATATATTTGCATAATAATAAAAAACGTGACGCTAAGACGAAATCTAATTGGCTGAGGCGTGAAAAGGGGGCGGGTCGACATCCTTACCTTTTTTAGTATGATCATTAGCAATGCTGAATGAATCACAGTGTTTGTTCGTTTGTAAAGTTTTATTTATTTGTTTTTTTAAAATAACAACTGATACTGTTTTTAATTTTGGAAAAAAACATTTGTTTTCTATCTGGTACGTGTGCTATGAAAACCTAAAGCGTGATTCGTGAGGACTGTTTGAAGAACTGACACGTTGCATTACTTCAGATAAACACAAGATGGCGACATTTCCCGGTTTTCCAGTTAAAAAAAAATTGTTTTGTTTTAACCTCACCCTCTTTGTCACTAGGTGGCAGTAGTGCATTAAAAATCAGATACTTTTCTGCATGACTGATGAGACATTTAAGTATTTTACTAGAAAGTAGCATACTACTGTAGCTTGATTAGTTCCAGCCAAGCACTTTATATCTAATATTCAACACTGAAATAACATAATTAGAGACAAATTACAAAGATAATGTTTTTTTTAGACTGTAAGAATATTCCAAAATTATAAGCAAAAAAAAAAAAAAGAGAACAAATACTTTTAAAAAATGTTTTTTAGCAAAATCTACCAACAACAGTTTCCTAAAGTCTAGATTGCAGTCTAGGAGGCTCCTCAGAAGCTCTCTGCTATGAGCACCAGCATGAAAAGTGACATTTGGATCAAGATCTTTTCAGTTTTTCAGCTTTGCATATTAATGCATATTAATTCAATGCTTGAATGATTCCTCTGACGTTCCTTTGGTGCATATGTTATGGCATTTCTTCTGTTACCCGTATCACAAAAACTAACTGCAGTAATTTAATTTACTTTTACAGCATCTGGCAGATGCTCTTATCCAGAGCGACATGCAAAAGTGCTTTGAAGTCTCCAGGAATTAATACATTAAAACTGGTTCACTAGGGTACAGACTTAGATACCATTACTGTAACTTAAAACTCTGGTCAGGTTTTTTTCTAATACACACAAAACAATCAGAGAAAATAAGGGCTAGTTGAAGTGTTTCGGTCTTCCTGAAGGTCTTCAACCGTCATTTGAAGATACCAGTGACTTCTTCTTCTTGGGGAAGGTGGGAGCAGTGCTGGTAGATCTGATGGAGCGAGGTGCAGTGTGAGGAGTGACGAGAGCATTTAGTGTTTATTGACCTGCAGAATTAGTAGAAAATGTTGCACAGAGATTCAGGTAAATGAAACAACTGATTGTTAATAAACCAACCATTTTCTCATATACACTAGAAAGTGCATTACCACAGTCGACAAAATTAGCGGTAGCTGCAGACCCACAAGTCAAACTACTACTGGAATGAGCGATTTGTCGTGTGCTCGTGTCATTAAAGTGTCATTTATAGCTTTTGCAGAAATGGAAAACGTTCACCATAAAAAGGGCTAAATCCAGGATGTGAAGAGACCGGCTTGTCCCAGCTGGCTGTGTGGTAGTGGTTCATATCATGTTTATTTCCTTCTGTTTAAAAACCCTGTGAGGCCACAGGATTGTCTGTGTAAATATTTTATTAACTGCTGAAATGTGAGAAGAATTTAAAAAAAAAAAAAAATGTTCTGTCTTTAAAATCAATGACCTTATCTTTAACTTAGTATCTATCTATTCCAAGTTTCTAATTGGCAACCTATAAATTGTAGAACAGAATTTTGTGCTATTAGCTGTGATTTATATATCGGGTTTGCCATTGAAATGTCTTGTAACGATGGCTTGCTTTTTTATAAGGATGTTTCAAAATACATCATCCTAGTTACATAGTCGATAAGAAACGTAGCTGTTTTGTGCTTTGCCTACAGCGCAAATTTTGGCAGACATCTGTAACATTACTACCAGCTCTCAAAGGCCGACCATAGCAACAGACCTTACCTTGGTTTATCACACAGCATCAATCCAGTATAGTCCATTTGGCTCGGTCGAAAACAGCTGCATTAGAGTAAAAAAAAAAAAAATTGTGCCATACTAGTTTGCTTACAGTTTAGTTTTGGATTTTTCTTTGCTGATCAAACTGCAGGTGGCTGCTGAGATTAATCTGGCAGGTTGAGATAATAGAAGGAATAAATTTATTTGAAAATTGGCACCAACCCAAGGGAAATATCAGGGAGGAACATCAAATAACAGCAATGAAATTTAAACCAGCAGACTGGCAATGGACTCTATATATAACACTTTCCCTGTGTAATAGGATCTGATATATCTTGAAGAAGCACTTAATAGAAAAGGGCCTTAAGAAATGCAAGAAGCAATGAAAAGCTATTTACTTTTTTGATTTGTTCGCGTAAGCCACAGCCTTCTCAGCTTATCTCCATTAACTTCATTTTAATGTGGGTGGCATTTAGAATATACAAATCTGAGATTTGTCTGTGTTTTTAGACATTTCGTTTTATTCAGTTGTTGTCTAATTAATTATGTAACTTCTTTAAAGATGAAATCTGGATGTATTTCGAGGATAAACGGGGAATAAAAAACATTGGTGTGGATAAATACTCTGAATGTAAGCATCCGGTTGTGTTCATTTGTCTTATATATTCTCTTTATGGTTACTCTTTCTGTTGAGACCAAAATAAACAATGTCATGTTACTAAGAAAGGGCAAAATGCTAATTTCTTCATCTGGAAACTTTTCCTGTATCAAGAAAGCTTTACATTTGGTGGTTAAAAAGCGTTAGCACAGGAGAATTCTTCCAAAATAATTAAAGAAATCTCTTTAAAAAAAACCTTCACCATATCAACCAAATCCTACCTTTCCCTTTTTTGTTTATTTTCCTGGTCACAAAATTAATTTGTTAATATAAATCACTTAAAAGACAAAATAACTTTTTTCTTCCTTTCTCTCCCAGCAAAACATCAAGACTAATAAAAATCAACCGATAATACAGTATATCATTTCATCTTACCCTTCTTTCTTTTATTTATAACTAAGCAAAAATATTGAGCTGCCTTACTAGAAAATGTCACGTTTTTGAAAGAGAATGAGATTTCTGCTTCACGTTGTCTTTAAGTTATAAAAATATGCTCTCTTGAACCGCAGGGGAAAGAAGAAGAAGACGAGAGGCCAAGCATCACTCGGCGAAGGCCATTCACTGCTCTATGGAAATATTTTTAGATAAGACAGAGGAAGAGAGAAATGCTCAAATCTTCCTCACTCACAATGAATTATGTTTTTTTTTACAGTAGTGCCAGCTGCATGGGTTGTATTTATGCACTCACTTGAATACGTTATAAGTTGTAAAGTAAATACGTTAAATATAACAGGAAGGAATCTTCAGTGTCAGGACACAGTCAGGAGCTTGTTCAAAATGTTCGAGAGAGAGAAAAATCAGGAAAAATTCAATTCAATTCAGGTTTATTTCTATATAGCGCTTTTTACAATTGACCTTGTCTCAAAGCAGCTTTACAGAACATAAACATAGAACAAAAGGTTATTATAAAGAATAATATAAAGATTAATATAATACAAAATTCAATATTAGATATATGTAAATGTGTATGTATTTATCCCCAATGAGCAAGTCTGAGGTGACTCAGGTGACTGTGGGGAGGAAAAACTCCCTTGAATGGTAAAGAAAGAAACCTTGTGAGGAACCAAACTCAAAGGGGAACCTCATCCTCATGTGGACGACACTGGGACACTGTGATTATAAATATACAGTCTGATAAATGTTGTAATGATGCAAAAGACCGCATGGAGTTCACATCTCTTCTTTAGTATCACAGAGTCTAACTGAAGCTGGTAAATCTCTAGATGCCTCAGGATCTCTCAGAGTCGGCCTCATCTCAGTGGAGGTCCAAAATCTTCATCGCACGGAAGACAATCGGAGCTGGTACAATTTCTGGATGCCTCGTGATGGGTAGAAAGAGAGAAGCAGTGGAGAGGGATTAACATAGCTGCTGATCATAATATTCTCAAGTACTAGATGATAATGTGCATTTGGTCTGATGTACAGTAATAGAGTACAATATTATGGAATGTATTACTGTATGTGTACGCCTGACTAAAGAGATATTCATTTAAACAAGGAAAAAGTGTGTCTGAGCCCCGAACACTATCAGGAGGACTATTCCAAAGTTTGGGAGCTAAATACGAAAATACTCGACTGCCTTTAGTAGACTTAGATATTCTGGGAACTACCAGAAGTCCTGAGTTTTGTGATCTCAGAGAGTGTGAAGGATTGTAACGTGTTAGAAGACTAGTTAGATACATGGGAGCTAAACCATTAAGAGCCTTGTACGTAAGTAGCAGCAGTTTGTAATCAATTCTAAACTTAACAGGTAGCCAGTGTAGAGATGATAAAATTGGGGTTATATGGTCATACTTTCTTGTCCTGGTAAGAACTCTGGCAGCTGCATTTTGGACTAACTGTAGCCTATTTATTAAAGATGCAGGACAACCACCTAGTAATGCATTACAATAGTCCAGTCTAGAGGTCATGAAAGCACGAACTAGCTTCTCAGCATCAGATACAGACAGGATGTTTCTCAGCTTGGCAATATTTCTAAGGTGAAAGAAGGCTGTTTTTGTAATATGGGAAATATGATTTTCAAAAGACAAGTTGCTGTCTAATATAACACCCAGGTCTTTCACTGTCGAGCTACTAGTAACAGTACATCTTTCTGAATGGATGTTGAATTGTGAGAGCTTCTGTGTACTGGTTTTTGGACCGATAAGTAGTATTTCTGTCTTATCAGAGTTTAAAAGCAGAAAATTACATCTTTAATCTTTTATCTCTTTAACGCTCTCAGTTAATTTGACAATTTAGCTATTTCATCTGGTTTTGATGAGATATATAACTGTGTATCATCAGGATAACAGTGGAAACTAATCCCATGTCTTCTAATGATGTTCCCTAGGGGAAGCATGTATATCGAGAAAAGCAGAGGTCCTAGAACTGATCCTTGAGGGAAAAGCCACCCAATCATTACATTTATGGAATTTAGCAGAACACCCTTATTCAGAGTGACATACCTTTTATCTTATTTTATACCTCTGAACAATTGTGCAGGGGCCCAGCAGGGGCCCAGCCTTGTGCAGGGGCCCAGAAATGGCAGCTTGGTTACACTGTGTGGAATTGTAACACACCTCTTGTAACTGGTGTAATTCTAACACACCTCTTGTACTTGGTGTGGAATTGTAACACTCATTTTCTACCGCTTATCCGAACTACCTCGGGTCACGGGGAGCCTGTGCCTATCTCAGGCGTCATCGGGCATCAAGGCAAGATACACTAAAGAAATCCCCCCCCCCCCTTTATTGCCTGTTTTCTAGTTCATAATTCGATTTCCTATTCTTAAGTGTGCTTTGCAGGCAAAGACTGAAGCCTTTTTGTTTTCTGATTATTTTTAATCACCCACTATTACAGCCCTGCATTACAGTAATTTCTCCTCCCTGAATAACGAATGAGAAAACATGAACTCAGTGCAGCCGTGTATTCTGCAGTTTATCTTTATTGTAAAATTAAACACACTTTCTGTATAAATAGCATGGCTGTGTACAATGCTTTTTTTAATTAAACTGTACAAGAGGCAGGCAACATGACGGGGAGGTCATACAGTAGGGTAGAAAATAATGACGAAAAAAGAGTTCGTTTTTGATGGTTGATCTGCCGTAATGAATCAGAATGGTTTAATATAAAAGAAGTATGAAGAAACAAAAAAAGCTTAAAACAAACCATGGTGTGAAGATATTGATTACTTTAGAGCTGCTTTCACCAACACTGGATTGCTATAAACTAGGCCAAATTTACGTAATTACTCAGGAATAACATTGATGGCTGAAAGAAGGCACTAACACATAAACAATAAAAAAACTTTACTACATTTAATACAAGTCTCACAAGGGTGCATAATGATCTAAAGTGCTGAATTCTCTGTTTTTTTCAGACCTATTCATAAATCTTATTGGATTCATGTCAGTCAGTCTGCTGGTTTGATAATGAACTAAAGTGCTGAATTCTTTATTTGTTCAGACGTAGTCGTAGCGTTGATTGGGTTCATGTCAATCAGTGTCATGTGGGTTTTGTCATACTGGCTTGTCACTGACCAGAACTGAATGCTGAATGTAATGGAAATAGGCAGAACAAAGAAAGGCCATTTGCATGAATGTGGGGGTGCACTGGTTATTTTATATATAACACAATCCTTCATTCATCTTTAGTAACTGATTTATTATTATTATCAAGGACAATGTTTCAAATGAGCTAAATTTGTTAGACAATACTGTGGGCAGTGGGAAACAAAATGATATCAGTGGGACAGGAAGGATGAAACTGACCAATCCTACATAAGAGAATCTTAGTATAGGTCAAAATTTCTAATACAGGGGGTCAGGGTTGGTGGGAACAGGGTTCTGTGGAAGCAGGTGTGATTGGTCAGATTTCCTTTGGAAGTGGGTTGGGATTTGTCAAAGTTCTGAGAAAAAGGGCCAGACTTCCTGAGGAAAATGGAAAGATTGGCCATAAGTAGAAGTAGGTAGGATTGGTCAGAAATTCTTGAGATATGTCAGGAGTTTTGTAGAAGTGTAGGATTGGTCTGTCATTCTTCGGAATGGTTTCAGGATCAGTCAAAATTCCTTTAGGAGTGGGCTGGAATTGGTCAAACGTTATGAGGAATTGGCCAGAATAAGTCATAATGTTGCTGGGTGTGGCTTGGGATTGGTCAAACCTTTGGAGGAAAAAGGCAGGATTGGTCAGATTTTCTGTAACAGTGGGATGGGATTGGGTAGAATTCCTCTGAGAATGAAGGAATGAGTGAGAACAAAATAAAAATAAAAAAAAAACAAGAACAACAAACCCCAACCAAACAATCAACCAATAAAGCAAAAAAATAAAAACCTACAAACATTAATGCACACCTCCAAGGTGCAACAATCTAGATTAATGCATAATGTAACATATATCAGCCAAGTAAATAATAAACAAATAAATCAAACACATTTATTAAAAAACAGAAGAAAAGGTAGCAAGAAGAATATTTCAGTCAGTCATTTCTAACAGCATATGAACATCTGATCGAGTCTCATACGTTGAGACTGATACATAATACATAATACAGTAATAATGAATTATCCAATACTGCTTTCAGCAACTGATATACAGTAATTATGATCGAACAATAACCCATCCCAACTTCCGAGATGTATATTAATATTTGATAAGTATACTATTATTTTATGCACATTTTTAGACTAATTTAGCTCCATAATACATAGCATTGCTGTCATCTTAATGTAATCTAATGTTTAATCTTCTAAATGATCCAAAATAATCCAGTGTGTTAAATGAAACAGTTTACCTGAGAGAAGAAATCAACTAGACTACAGAGGATTGTAAAAACAATTAGTACAACTGTTAAATCTGGTACTAGGGTACAGTTTGTGAAAGTTCTAGATTCCCAGATCATCCTCAAAAACTAAAAAAACCTCTTGCAAAAGGTTCTCATGTTCCATGAATGAGCAGTCAGACTGAGAAGAAAGAGCAAACAAGACTAGAATCAAATGTAAGTGTGTGTGTATGTGTGTGTAGGTCAGAATTGTTATTCTTTCATCCTATCTCTTTGGGCTTGTGCAAAGGCACAAGTGGAGACTCCAGATGTGCAGTGCACACAGCTGGACTGTTTGCCCATGTCTGGACCGTGCTCATGGAGAAGAAAGGCTTTGCTCTATAATACTAGTGTTTGAAAACCGAGTAGCACTGTGTGTTCAGAAGGATAGAAGAACTCGGCGTGACTTCCTGAACGCACCGAGGATATCTGACAGGCGGGTTGAATTCGGGAATAAGATTCATGTGAAGGATAAGGACTATTCAAAGCCCTGCTTATTTCATCATACTCAGCAATGGATTTAAAATAGCCTGATCATTATTAAAAGACAATCGACGAAGATTTCGACACTTTGCTTTAACGTCTGTTCTAAGCAAATGCCCAGATCATAACCAAAACAAAAAACAAACAAAAAAAATAATAAATGAATAAATCCATGAGTCAATAAATAAACTACCAAATTATTCACAATTGATTAATAGATATACAAATAAATACTTTTCTATATTTCCTTGTTATTTATTTATTGATTTATCTCATGAATAAATATTTGCTTGTTTAATCATTTATGTCTCTATTCACCTTTATAAATGAATCATTATTCGGTGTATTTATTAACCCCTTATTCATCTTAAATCACATTATTCTGTAAATATACTGAGCTACTAAGTAACCAACTGAGTCACTGGGAGGTTTACTCTTCAATTCTTTCCTTAGTTCTTTATTCTTTTGATTCTGAGAGGCTTTATGATTAGATATGTCACGTTGTGATGGATTGGTGTCATTGATGTTAAGGTTATTTTGAACATGTAGCAAAACAGCATATTAGATTTCTAAATACATTCATCTGTGGATATTGGATTTCTTTCATGACCTTGTCTAATCCTTTGCTTTTTGGTTTGCATGATGGTTTGCCCTCTGTGTTATGATCTGGATTGTATTTATGAACTTTTACTTTGAAAATCTCTCAAACTCTGCACTTGTTTCCATCCTTACTGTATATCACAGTATATCAGCTATATTTTGTTAAAACAATGTTTAAAAACTATGCATGTGAAGAAATATGCATCTGAACCAAATTATTTTACCAACCCCACCTCTACCATGATGCTATATGAATGAGACAGATATATAATAAATATCTTATATAATAAACATTACCCAATTCATGGGTAACGTTTGTGCTTTTCATGATATATTCAACAATAATGGCAAGTAACCTGAACTGGATAAAAATAATTACCTAGAATAATATCTAAACACTAAAATGTAATTTAAATGTGATAGGAAGTACCATGTTTAAACACTTTTTAGGTCGTATATATCTATGGTTTTTAATCTTGTCTCTGATTGTGGGAAAACTATGATTATATGGCAGCAAACAAACAATAAAAAAAAACTTCAGAAAAAAATGAGAAGAAGCCAATTTATATAAAACAAGTGAATAAACATACAAAAAATAAAAAAATAAGTAGACAAATGAGAGTAAATAAACCCACAAACAAAAAGGAAAACAAACAAATATATTCATGAACAATGTGTTAAATATTAAAAATGACAGAAAATAAATAAAGATTGACTGGCAACCCATCAAAGATAAATTCCGACTCATGGTTTCTTAAAAATAAATTGAAAATAAGCAAAAACAAACAAGCAAACAAAAAATACAGGAAAAGAAAAAAGATAAATTAATAATAAATAAAGAAATAAAGAAAAAACAATAAATTAAATGAAAAGTAATAATGTGTACGTAAATGAAATTTTTTTAAAGGTATTCTGTAAATTTATTCACTCAGAAATTAAGTAATATGTTTTTATATTGGCAGATCCGGTTCATGGTTTCTGTATCGATGTAGGAAACTGTTGACAATGAAAGATAAAGAAACAGACTTCGGTGTTTTGTTTGGTGTAAATAATCCAGTCCGTCTATAGAGATATAACGTTCTATATATTTATGTGTAATAAACAGTTCATTAGCACACTTGTAGTGAGTGCATTTAAAAGATGCAGGATGGAAATCGGATCTTATCTTAGCAGCTCAACAGAAGCAAACGAGAATGAAGGTGTGTGTGTGAGTGTGTGTGTTTGTGTGTGTGTGTGTTTGTGTGTACAGATAACGGCTACACAAAGCAAAAGATCACAATTCTCTTTCATGCAATCCCTTTTTCTTTTCACACACACACACACACACACACACACACACACACACACACACACACACACAGAATAGAAAAGAATCGAGAAAAGACTAGAATCCCTCGGAATTAGAATTCTCGTGCTGTTTTTGAATTATGTCTTTTTATCTCTCTCTCTCTCACACACACACACAGAATAGACTAGAATCGACAACAGACTAGAATCCCTCTCTCTAACTCACTCCCACTCCTCCATGCTTATGTAACGTGAGTGACACATCAAGACTCAGCCCTCTACGTCTACTTCTCTCTTTTCACACTCTGCAACTTTTCATTAGTTACACTGACTGCACATCTCCTCTTCTCTTCTCTGCCTGATTACCTTGTTTTGTTCCAGATTGGACCATCATAATTAGATAAAGCACATCTTTGCTTTTCTCTGGATCGCTAGATCTGTAAAGGAAAATTCGCTGAGCTACAGATTCAGTGTAAAAACACTGTTGGGGATGAGTTTTCCCTTCTCTTGCTCTGTCACCGTTCTCTCACAGTATGAGTATGAACAGTATATTCTGTCCCAGTGCCTGAGTGTCATAGCTTAAGAATAATTATTAAAAGACAAATCCAACAAAAAAATACCCTGGAATAAAGAAAGAAATGTGCCATGCTGACAAGCAATAAAAATGATTTTGAGATCTTTTCTGCAACTCTTACAGGAAACTAAACAGGTGTCATATTTCATCAACCACATTTAGCATTTCTTTATGAAACAATGTGAGATCTCGATTCTGTGCAAGTGTATTTCAGTAGTTGAACACAGGCATATTAATAATTTAGTCAGGATTGAGCTACTTATTTCCTGTTTTCACCCAGTTGCTGTTTTTGTGGCAGTGGGATTTCTGAGCCCAAGATTGGGTCCTAGGATCTTTCTTATAGCAGCCATGTGGCTTTAACAATATTTACAGTATCTAACATTGGATAAAGCATAAAAATTCCTGTCTCGTTTCATAAGACATAGTGTGAATGTACACTGTTATGTGTCCCTACAATATAAATAGACTATTTCCCCCAACACAGGGGTTAAAAAAAATCACTAGTCCCGGCATTCAGGAAAAGACGATTGTATGTATGGGCTGTTAGATTTTGTTAGATTCTGTTAGATTTTTTATTAAATTTCCAGCATTTGGCAGACATCCTTATCCAGGGTGACTTACATTTTTATCTCATTTTTACACAACTAAGGGTTAAGGGCTTTGCTGAGGGGCCCAGCAGTGCCAGCTTGGTAGACCTGGGATTTGAACTCACAACCTTTCAATCAGTAATCCAATGCTTTAACCACTAGACTTCCACATCCCACATTTTATTCATGGTCTGTAATGCTCAAGAAAAGGTAATTAATCCTTACATCCTGTTTACATTCACAAAACTCTCTGGGATGAAAACATTAAACTGCTAAAAAGACCCGTTAATGCAGTATCAGTGCCTGCTGCACTACACACATCAACCAAGAAGCAATCTGGTTTACAGTGACTTAACTAAAAGGATGTACAATATTAATTTACAAAGATGACAGATAATCATTTTTGTCTCAAATTCATCTCTCTCAGCACGTGGCATGTTTCCAGACATTGCCTCATGTCTTGTTCCATGTGCTTTTTGATTACAGTTCCATGTGCCTTTGTTTTGGTTCTCTCTCCACCCCATTTGCCTTTGGATTGTTACCTACTGTAATGTGTACACCTGTTCTTTGTTTAGCCTTTAAATAGTCTATATCGACTGTTCCTTTGTCTTATCACATCTTTCTGTCTCACTAATTCTAAGCCTTGTTTTCTAGTTCTGTGTATATTATGTCCTGGTTTTGACCTACCTTTTGTTTTATCCTGGTTTCCTGCTGTCTATGCTTTAGACCCTGCAATAGACTTTTAACGTATTTGTGCATATGCATCCATGTCTCATATAACAGCCTGTTACAGGATTTTCAGAATCAGGATGAGCCAGGTTTATGTAAAAAGTCTAAAGACTAACAAACAAGACATAAATATACTCTCTCTATATATAGAGAGTAAATAAAGATGCTAGAGAGACACAAATAACAGACTACTCAGCTGTGGCTTCTAAATGTAACTGACTGTTACCCCATCATTATGGAAATAACTAACCTACAAAATGCCTTAAATGAATCAAATAAATACAAGATTCATCAAATTTAATGAAAAGATGATGGATGACAGATTAGGTGATACAAGAACTCTATGTCCTGGATGTTTACCCACATGAAGAAATAGCCACAGAACTGTACAGTACAAGTAGACAGGAAACACATTTGTTTTAAGTTCTGTCTTTTAGAAGAGTTTTTTCTGTCTTCAAGTCTATTACTAAATGCAAATGCAGACCATTTTTTGTAAGATCTATCTGCGTTTAATTGTGAAAATCTCTCTGTCCTGAGCCATATGGCTTTTAAAGGAGCTGATTTGAATGGATGTCTAACCGCATGTCTTGAGAATACATCGATTCAAAATAATGCCTGCGCAGATAGTCCTGAATATTTATAACATATATAATGCCAGCATTTAGGGTTTGCATTCATGATCATGAAAATAGAGACAAAGGTGCGTTTTTTTTTTTTTTATATAAAATTATAGAAATCTGAGATGAATGAAATATACTGGTTAAAGGAGCAAATTCCGACCTGGGGAATGAGCTGAAAGTTGAGATATAGAAACTAAATAAAATCTGTTTTTTTTGACAGGGGACTAGGGGACCTGTGTAAAAAAGGACTCAAGTAAAGACAGATATCATTCAATATCCAATATGGTTGTGATCAGACTGAGAAGTGCCTTGTACCAGTTTGCCATGTTCAGAATGATAAAGCTGGGGTTTACCAGGTGGCTTTATTCAGTTTCTACACTGAAAATGCGTCTGTCTTCAGACAATATCTGATAAAAGAAGATCTACTTGCTTGGGACTACTGGTGGCTTCATGCCAAAAAGAGTTTTTGATTTTTGGCCTCTGAGAGTTCTTACAACGCCACATTGAACTCTGTAATGAGGAAGTCAATGTATTCCTTCTCTTTGGTCTTGAAGGCCTCTGCGATGAGGCAGGCTGCTTCTCGATGTTCTCGTCCTCTCAGAGAGATCCCATTCACCTCCAGAATCACCTGGCCCACCTTCAGCTGCCCGCAGTTATGAGCTGAGCCTCCTCTCTGAAACAGAGAGAGAACTGTTTTACATGAACACAAAAGCTATTAATAATTAGCATGGAAATGTGCAGGCATATGGGAAGACGGGTGGCACTAGAAAAGGTGATTTGAGTATTAACATGTAAATCAAATCCACCCAGTAAAACCCTGAGACTTGAGACAAAACAAAAATGGTATAAAGGAAAGACAAAGCTTTTAGGTCTATCATCTGCACAGCTGCTGTTGTTGGATTACCCATTTCTAGTGCTGATAAACCGCCCATGGATAGGGAATTAAAATCTACTCCTGGCTGCCTGGCTATCTGTCACCTCCACTCAAGCATCTCACTCTCTATTTCCAGCTCCCTCACTTCATTAAAAGCTCTTTTCGTCTACCCGGTTATCCACCGAGCCTTTTATTCAATGTATTCATTTGTAGCCAAGCCAGCCATAATGAGCACTTTTTTATTGCACATTAGGCTCTAAGAGCTACAGTTTTCTCTCCAGTTCATGATACATGCCTTAAAACTCGAAGCCCTATTGCTGCTGATCTCCGTACCCTTACATGCTATCACTGCTCCAGACACACCAGCTCTCCCCAGTAAGCTTACTTACTTAGACCTACATACAGTAATCTTGTTTTTATTCAACATGTATTTATTGCATAACAGGAATTAGAGCTGATGTCGGAAACATTCCTTTTGGTTTTTAGTAACTCCAAGTAGTCCCCGAATTTCTCACTTTCATGTGTGGACTACAGAATAAAAAACAACTCGGCACAACTGCAACTGGGAGACACTACACTACACCCTTTACAGTCATGGTGAACTGAAAAGCCCAACAGGTGAAACCCTGAGCTGAACACACAGAACACCTTATTGAGTTCCAGCCAGGAATCTGAGGCTACACTGGGCACAGATTCACTGAACCTGCAAAGCTGAAGACTGGGAAAATATCACCTGATCAAATGATTTTTGATAGTAGAGTCAGAAACTGATGTCAATAGCATAAATTCATGAATCCAAACTGCCTTCTGTCCAACGTTCAGCTTAATGCTGTTGGTGTAATGGCGTCAGAATGGATTATTGGCATACTGTACCTTGGCCTCTAAATACCTACCAAACATGGTTTGAAGTAACAGACCGAAACAACCAATAAAGTCCACAATTTATGAATTCATCAAGTCCAGCAATTATGGGATTCAATCATGTCAACAAGGACCAGAAGCTCAGTGGAATATTGTGGAACAGCTTGAGGATTTGAGGCTATTCTGAGAGCAAAGGGGTTACTACCATAGCTTAGTGCTGTTTTCCTAATAAAGTGACAGATAAGCTCTGCAGTAATGCCAATGGAGACAACTGCAATATGTCATAATACATCTCCATATCATATCTCTGCCAAAGTACACTTTAATTAAAATCTATTCATAGCTGCGGCTTATGAACCCCTTGGTGACCTGCCTGTTCAGTTCATCTAATAAAGTGGAGAAAGCATAAATAAAATTGACTGTGTGAAGCTATGTATGAAATATTGGCTTTGTTTTCAGAAAACCACCATGTGTCAATCACTGGGTTTATCCAAGGTTTAAGACAGTCAAAGTTCTAATTTCATGATACTGGTTGTACCCACTGTATTTTTTGCTAGTCATCAGTCATTAGCATAGAAGCTAGCAGTCTAAGTAGCAGCTAACAGCCAAGCAGCATATCATCAGATATCCAACAGGTCTGTAAAAGCTTATGAGTCTCTCTGCAAAATCACTGCTAAAAGTAGTAACTCAATAAACTGAACAAATCTCTTTCAAGCCTCTGTAGTGCATTTAATGAGTTCTCATTTATTAATAATCTTGTAGACTTGTATAGAACATCAGTGTTAATGTCATTTGTTTGCAGCTAATTAACCTGTAATTTTACAGATCAGAGCTGCTTTACGCTCAATTAAAGAGAAAAATCTCTGTAGAGAGTAGACATAACTGGCAAATTTCCTTTTTACAAGTGACATGTCCTTAAAAACCTTTTTACAGACTCTATTCACACCTCCTGAATATGAAGGGAGCACAAGCTTATTGTTGCATTAATATCATTTACAAGCGTCACTTAACTGAAGATAAAAGAAAAAAAAAATATTTAAAAAAAAACAAGATGAAGAGTCAAAAGTGCCTTTTAAATAGAAGGATAAGCAGACCTTTGCTGTCTGATGATACCCCATGTAGTTCTTTTGTCCAAATGCCCTTGCTCCCGTTTGGCCATTGTGCCATTGACAGACAGCAGAGAGCCTATAATTTAACTTCTATATTCTGCTTTTCAAATTCTTTAGGAGTTTAAGAGGCATACTGACTTTTTAAAGGTTTAAGTTAAAGAGAATCAAGGCAGGTTTAATTGAAAATGAGCTACTTTCTGTATCACAAGAGGGTGAAAGAAAGCAACTGACACTTAAATATACAGCACTAACACTGTCCCTGTCAGTATTATTAACTATGTTATAAAGTTTGTGGACACCTGAAACTGTTGGAAGGTTAGAAGCACAGAAATGTCTATGACTATGTATGACTATTTGTGAGGTCGTGATGGTCCAGCGGTTAAGGTGCTGGGATCTTGATCAGAAGGTTGGGGTTCGAGTTCACACGCTGCTGAGGCATCAACGTTGGGTCCTTGAGCAAGGTCCTTAACCTTACCTGCTCCAGGGGTGCCGTAATATGGCTTGACCCTGAGCTCTGACCCCATAACCTGGGATATGTGAAAACTGGGGGAAGTCGTGGCCTAATGGTTAGAGAGTTTGACTCCTAACCCTAAGGTTGTGGGTTTGAGTCTCGGGCTGGCAATACCACAACTGAGGTGCCTTGCTCAACCCCCCAACTGCTCCCCAGGCGCCACAGCATAAATGGCTGCCCACTGCTCCGGGTGTGTGTTCACGGTGTGTGTGTTCACTGCTGTGTGTGTGCACTTTGGATGGGTTAAATGCAGAGAATGAATTCTGAGTATAGGTCACCACACTTAGCTGTATGTCATGTCACTTCACTGTAGTATAAAGATTTCCCTTCACTGGAACTAAAAAGCCTGGCCATGATTCAGCATGACAACACTTTTGTACAGAATGAAGAACATGATGACATGGAATGGAGAGCTCGAGCTCCAGACCTCCTCAACCAAAATCAGTGTCTGACCTCATTAATGCACTAGTGGCTAAATGAGCACAAATCCCGCAGCCATGTTTCAAAATCAATTGGAAAGTTTGGAAGAGTGGAAGCTACTTTTCAAAAAACAAGACAAATGACTCAAGGAGCTTACTGACTGCTAATGAGATGCAAGTGTTTACAAGTATAAACAGTTACTTGAGTGTCTTTTTTTTATTAGAGCTGTGTTCAATTAACCATTCGGTGTGGTCAATAGCTTATACGAATAACAACATGTACTGTAACTGTGACTAATATAGCTTTAGGTTCTTGGTTGATGTGAGTGGAACCTGATGTGATCTTCTGTTGTTGAAACCCATCCACAACAAGGTCTGACATTTTGTGTATTCTGAGGTGCTTTTCTGCTCAGCACGGTTGTACCTTTCAGTGTATCTTCTCAGCAAGGGTGTATCTTTCAGTTACCGCAGCCTTCCTGTAAGCTTGAAACAGAGTTTTTTTTTTTTGACCTTTCTACTGAACAATGCAGGTATAAATGGATGTTAAGCTTTTTTCTTGTAAAGACTTTTGTGTGTAATGTGTAGTGTATGTCTTTGTAGTGGGGGGCACGGTGGCGTAGTGGTTAGAACGTTCGCCTCACACCTCCAGGGTTGGGGGTTCGAATCCCGCCTCCGCCTTGTGGGTGTGGAGTTTGCATGTTCTCCCCGTGCCTCGGGGGTTTCCTCCGGGTACTCCGGTTTCCTCCCCCGGTTCAAAGACATGCATGGTAGGTTGATTGGCATCTATGGAAAATTGACCGTAGTGCGTGAGTGAATGAGAATGTGTGTGTGTGCCCTGCGATGGGTTGGCACTCCGTCCAGGGTGTATCCTGCCTTGATGCCCGATGACGCCTGAGATAGGCACAGGCTCCCCGTGACCTGAGGTAGTTCGGATAAGCGGTAGAAGATGAATGAATGAATGAATGTCTTTGTAGTTTTGTTTCAATTGATAGTTTTGTGTAAAAAAAAGTTTTGTATATATAGAAGTGTACATATACAATGCTTTATGCACGAGGATTAGATTTTATAGATGTATGAGACTGATATTCCCTATTTTTAGATAGGGCTTGTCATAAGTGTGAGTGTGTGATGCTGTGTTGTTACACACTTGTATGGTGACGATGCGCGGAAGAGGCTGCCGTGTGTTGGCTCCTCCTTCAATAGCGATACCCAGCGTGTTGGCGCTTTTCGGCACTCGCACCAGAGTTGACATGGGTTCCAGCAGGCCGGGCTATAAGTGAAAGATACAGAAAGATGAGAATAATAATGAATTCAGAAATTTCTTCAAGAGCGAGAGATTCCAACACGTACACATTTGGATTTCATTATTTCTTTTGTCTTCAGAGTTTTCTTTTGACAACCTTCAACCCGAAAAAAAATCCCGTTTATCATCATTTCAAAAGCGTCAACCTGTGCTTCTATAACAGTCACGTGTTCATCTGTGAAGCCGTATTCTCTGTGTAGTGCAGTGAGGTCATTTTTTTAATGATGGGTGAAATGAAAAAAGAAGGTGAATGAGAAACAAAAAAAAGCATGATGTTTCAAATCAAATTTTAATCACAGCTCATACACACCATCCTTACGCACTAGTTCAGCGCACACATCTGAATATTTTATTTTTTTTTTTCAGATTTTCCGAGTTTTCTCGCCCTCTCTGGTTCTCTCGGTCTCACCGGTTTAACAGTGCTCCCCTCCCCTCCCCCTGCACTCTCTCTGAGTGGCCGAGTTCGGGTAGGACATGGACTGCTTTCCTTGCTCATGCGTCCCGACTCTGCGATGTCCACGCCGCTGTCCTCGCTCAGCGTCTGTCCGCTGTCAGAGAGCTGAGACAGAGTGGACCCTGCAGCGCAGACACAAACACATGAGTCATTTTGTACTGCAGTGGAAGGATTCATTAGTTTATGATGCATCCTCTTATTTCGTCACTGAAATGCAAGATCTCTATAAAGCAGATTCGAAATGCACTAGTGCAAAGCGTCAACGCTAGCGCCGTAGCTGGAAGGAAAATGAATTTATCATCATAATAATCTGCTTGTCAACAGATCCGCATCGATGGCTGTTGCTAGGGTGATATAGAGTTTGTTATTATTACATAAGAGCAATAATAATGTGCTCTAAGACAGAAAAGTTTGTGTTGTGTTTAATTATTTATGGATTCTAGTAGAGTAAAAGGCTGTATTTAATACAATATTATTTAAACTCTTAACATTTTGCTTTCATGTAGACAGTTCTTTAATGCAATGCTTTGCACTTCAGTGTACTGTAAGTACATTGGAAGTTTTTATCGAAGGTGTAATAGTAATATTGACAAAGGGGTGGTGTGATTCAAGTAAGAAAAAATAGTTGGTTATTTTTGCTATAACACCATGTCTCATAGTATTTTATTCCACTTTTACCACAGCAGTTTGTCAAAAAAATAAAATAAAATAGATCTGTTATAGTTATATTTAATGGGCTTCACTGATCAAGCGTATTCATAGCATTTAAAGAAGAAATTAGCTATTCATGAAAAACAGTAAAAAATAACATTCGTAACTTGCAGATTTCTTCATTTTTGTGTATGGAAATTAGTGTCAAGTTCAAATTGTTTATTTCTGTTATGTTTACAGTATTTAGCAAATGTTCTGATTGAGAGAAAATGATAAAAGTGCTTTGGAGTTTCAGTCAAAAACACAATAGGTCAAGGACTGAGAGTTAATGTGTCATTTTATATAACTGGAATTAAATAAAAAATATGATATCTATGACAAAATATGCCACTGTATAAGCAGAAGATGGGTCGGCCTGTCTGAGAAGAACCACAAGCCTCGAAGAAAAGCTTCAGCTGACAAACAGATATATTGCTATTGTTATTATTATTATTATTATTATTGTTATTATTATTATTATTATTATTAGTAGTAGTAGTAGTAGTAGTAGTAGTAGTAGTAGTTAGTTAGAAGTGAAACAAAATCGTTTCCCGTTCTGTCTTTCCTCTTTTACCACGATCATTCATTTCATGTTCTCATACATGCTGTCTATACACTCTACACCTTTTATGGAGTTTAGTGGTTGTCACTACATAGAAATGGGCCGTGTTTTTCAAAAATCCAGAGGAATATTTTAGTTCCCTTTGGCTAATGCAAACACTAACACAATTTTCTGAAAAAAAACAAAGTCATAAATGAGGCCCAATATTGTGAAAATCTGCAAATGAAACTTTATATCTGCTATAAATAGATCTCTTTTTAACCACTATTCTTTCTTTTACATTTTTTTAATAAATTTCATAAGACAAAAATTGCATCACTAAGAATCTGCAAAGCTCTCCATCCTAAAGACTTTCCTGTGTTAGGAAAAATGATATAATTTTTAATAGTTATGCCTCAGCCCTTACAACACTTACTCATCTCTTGCTCTATCTGACATAGATTGATTCCTGAATGCGTGCTTTCTGTACCTAGCGAAAGGAAGCCAAATGTTGAAGACTGTGTATCCATTTTATTCATCTGCATGTGTAGAGTAAAGATAAAATAAGCCAATGATATCACCAATAAACCATAAACGAATACCATGGTTCATCCCTTTTCCTACACCAAGCTTTCACTGATCAAAATGCTGAGCTGGATGATTCCAGATTTTATTAATGGCGACAAACCAATAAACCAGATGTATTTTCGAAATGTCCTGTTTCGTATTATAATAATCAAAGAAAATGTGTTACAATTTTTTTTTTAGCAGTAAACCAAAATACATACCCATACATCATCACCTTCAAACTTCAGACTTTCTAGCATTCTGACATATTCTGTTTCCTTGAAAAACTAAAATGCTGCATGTCATACACTTGCATGTCAAAGTCTCTTTTCTTGTACACAGCGCCAATATCCTAGATCCATGGTGAATCATAAATCAAAACAATAAATCAGGACATAAAGTGTACAGCAGGTGTAGATCAGTATTCAGAATGTTTTGACCAGTAACTGTGTGATGTTCTGCATCTCCTCACCTCTGCTCTGAGGAAGTGGTCTGACCTCGTTGACGTCAGGCTCTGCGTTGGGCCTGTGCACCTCCACCATGACAAAGTGCTGGTTGGAGGATGGGGAGGAGGGCATGGTTTTTGGTTTTTCTGGACTCGGGGGCAAAGGAGGAGCAGGGGGAGCTGGGACTGCAGGTGCTGGGGGGGGTTTCAACCTGTTAGGGGACTGAACACGTGGGAAAGGACCGATCAAGTGCTGACTCACCATGGAGAGCTGAGCCAATGGAGGCTCTTTCTTTGGGCCACCCGAAGGCTGTTTGGATTGTGTGTAGTCTTTGGTAGGTGAGTGGGAATGGGCGGTGAAGTGCAGGTCAGAGTTAGAGGAGTCGGACGTGGGGCGTTTGCTAGGGGCGGGTTTACGACTGGGGCGGCGCTGTACGCGAGGGGGAGGAGGGGGCTTGAAGGAAGGTGGGGATTCTGAAGTTGACCCCATCTCATCCTAGGATGGAAGAACAGGGCATCAGATGTTAAACTAATTAAAGCATAAAACACCTAGAATGTCTTGCACATAAACATCATGAGAGATTCTCAACTGTAGCAGATCTTTTATCAGAAAACAAACAGCACACACTAACACAGCATCGATCATAAATATTTCTAGAACATGCAAATCATTAAAGCATTCAATTATCCAGCATGAAATTATCGGGTTTTCTCATTCATCCAGGGGAAAAACAAGAAATGAAACAAAACCAAGAGAAAAATGAAGAAAAACAAAGCAAAAAGCATGATTCAAAATCGAATGGATGGAGTGACTGGAGAGAGAAACTAATCAAAGGAGTGAATGGGAGCTGTCTGAGTGGTGTTCTTGGCCCTCAGAAATCACTGGAAAACTCCAACCGCACAAATTCCGGCCTGAAGGTGTCTGTTGCCGTGGAAACAGCTGTGACCAGTTGATTGGTTTTTATTAGAGGGCTGACATCACTTACTCACGTTGACAAAAGAGCACCTGTCTTTTGGGCTCGGCCCTTGTAACACAGACAAACCAAGAGACAACCATACACACGTATGTCAGAGGTTTGCAGCTAAAGTCTACCACATATGTAGTCCAATTACTACAATCAGTGATTTTGACATTTCACTGGACTGAGAAAAACCCTGAAAGCCTACTTCAAACTTGCTTATAATCTAAGAGCAGATTAGGAGCAGTTGCAGGAGCATCAGGTAATATTTATATTCGTAGAATGCAGGAAATGTATAAAATAAAATAAAATGAAATAAAATGGCATTTTCTACCCTGAAACACATCAAACATCAAGGCTTAGAGACTTAAAACTTTAAGAGATGGTAGTACTCCAACTGTCTAAAAGTCTTGCCTCATCTGGCCACCCAGAGGCACTACAGTGATCAAAAGAACAAAGTTTACGAAAGTGGGCAACATTCTTTGAATCGTTTGTCAGAGACATTTGTTGTGTTATATCTCTGAAGTCTTGGCTTAGGTCTCATATTATTTTATTTCCATTGTGAACTGAACAGCGGAGTTGTTGCAAAAATATAAATATTTTTATACTGTATCATGCATTTCTATAGAACGCTTTTATGAACATGGACGTGTCCTACTTCATCTACATCTACTAGCACATAGACACATAGATACAAAACTCGATGACTTTTGCTGTTATGGCTCCTGTATTGAAAAGTAGTTTAAATGTTCTTAAGAATAGCTTTGGAATGAGATTAATGATCTCGATCCCAGTCTAAGACATCTACTGTTTAGAGCGTATCATCTGAGTAAAGTCTAATGACAGAACTTTCCATTAGGTGATTACAGGGAAACAGGATTTCAATTACAATTACGGTGTTTGTCAATCAAATCTGCATATGTTTTAGATAGCATACTGGCTGAAAAGACTCCCATGCCTTCCTGTAACTCAGCAGACCTATGGTTAATCTCTCCTTTCAGTGACCTTTTTACTTTTGGAAAGGAATCACAGCATTGCACAATTACTGACAAGACATTTTCCAGGTTTTCTTTCACGCCTCAGATCTTCCGTCACATTGTTTAGACGTGTGATTACTGCAGACATGAGATGCTGTTGCTTTTCCACCCGAGCCTTGTGTGTGCGGCTGTGCTCAAACCGTGTCGTAGGGCTCACCAGAGAGACGTCTGGAAGGGCGTTTCCACTCCCCAGGGCGTCTTCTCCATTAGTCTCCACCACGCTGTCATTCTGACAAAGGGAACGAAAGCAGAAAGAAGTCAGACAATAAAAAACATCTGGACAACGAATGTTGAATCCAAACTGCAATATAGCTGAGTTTGTGTCTCACAGAGGAGTCATCAGAAAGCCTTTAGGTTCTGTTTAACATGCACACCCAGGCTTGTAAATTCAAGCCCTCTCCTTTGAACCCCCCCACCTCCAAATACCCCCCGAAAAATCCTGATTAAGATTAAGAGGTGCCTAGAATGGCAGGGAGGTTCTGGGATTTGCTTTTCACAGCCCAGTGAGTACAAGCTTGCAGTTCTCCTCATTAAAGGTCTCCCCAAGCAAAACAAAAGCCCCATCAATTACCTCTAATTGCTTGCTCGGTGCAAGTATAGGAAGCACTTATGGCTAATTCATTTGCATTTAGCTTCAAAGACCTGTCTGTTAGAGTAGGTGGATGTTTGCTTGATTTTATGGTAATGTTCCTTGTGAAAATTTTAATTAAAACAGGCGTACGGAATGACACTGGTGTCACTGGAACCCTCTTACGGTACAAATGATCCTTCTGTGTTTTGAAGGTTTTGTTATTTGCTTCATGGTTCGCCATGTGAGATGTTTCATAAACAGAAATGCTAATAGAGGTCAACGTAGTCTTTAAAAAATGTTCACATGTGCACAAACCAGAGGCAAATTCCCAGTTGCAATACCAAAAACTGCTGACACAGGTTTATAGTGAAGATGAACTGTGGTCTGGATGCGGACCAAGTGAAGTATTTCATCGGATTACACCAGGGACATAAAAAATACTTGTATAAAGTCTTAATTTCTAGGTTTTTGTTTCTGGAGCTATGCTAGCTGTTAACATTTACCATGTCCTGAATCCCCTAACAGCATGGTGCTCAGCTCATCTTATTGTGTCTTGGTTTCTGCTTTCTGGTCCTGTATCCACCCCGTTTTGTCATTTGTGTGACATGTGATTTGGTCATAAACTTTCAGAGAAAGGATTTTGAGAAAAATTTTACAACTGCTTACATATACAGTCATGTGAAAAAATTAGGACACCCCATGAAAGCCTGTTTTTTTTTTTTTTTAATAGTTAAACATATGGACATTTGATTGTTATTTTAACAATGTTGGAAGATTCAAGTAACATAACTAAACAAATTAAACCAAAGAATTTAAACAATCTGTAAAACATAATTTAATTGTTGAAGTGAGAGGTATCGCCGTGGCGAGATCCAAAGAGCTCTCTGAGGCCTTCAGAAAGAAGCTTGTTGATGCTTATGAGTCTTGTAAGATATATAAAGAGATCTCAAAAGAATTTCTAATCAGCCATTCCACTGTCTGAAAATCATTTACAGTGGATAGCATTTAAAACAACTGCCAACATTGCCAGGTCAGGCCGTCCAAGCAAATTCACCCCAAGAACAGACTGCAAGATGCTTAAAGAAGTCTCAAAAAACCCTAAAATATCATCATGGGATCTACAGCTTGCTACAGTTGATGTCAAAGTGCATGAATCTACCACCAGAAAGAGACTGAACAACTTTAATTATCATGGGAGGTGTAAAAGTTTTGCTGTTTATAAAAAACATAAGGGCATGATTGAAGTTTGCGAATGAACACAGAGACAAAGGCCAAGACTTCTGGAATAATGTGCTTTGGACAGATGAGTCTAAAATTAAATTATTTGGAGACCATAACAACGGGCATGTTTGGCATAAACCAAATACAGCATTTCAGCAAAAGAACCTCATGCCAACTGTGAAACACGAAGGTGGAAGTGTTATGGTTTAAGGATGCAGCAGGACCTGGCCAGCTCTTTATCGTAGAATCCACATCGTTTCACATGTTTAAAAGCTGAAGTGAAACTGTACCTTACAACATGACAAAAACATACCAGTAATTCCACCAAGGACTGGCTGAAAAGTAAAAAACTGAGAATTCTGAAGTGACCAAGTCAAAGTCCAGATCTAAATCTTATTGAGATCCTGTCTGGTGATTTAAAACGGACTGTGCATGCAAGAAACCCCTCAAACATCACACGCCTGAAAGAATTCTGCATTGACGAGTGGGGGAAACTTTCTTCCAGTTGATGTCAGAAACTTTTAGATGGCTACAAGAAACGTCTCATTGAGCTTATTGAGGTTAAGATCGGAAATTGACATGTTGACATTTCTTAATCAAGAAATGAATATGTAATGGGGTGTCCTAATTTTTTCACATGACTATATGATAACTTGTATATAGAAATCAGAATTTCTTGACAGCCCAAATAAAGGGTGTGCAAACTTTTGCACTGGACCGTGGATGACTGCTGTGTCGTTCTGCTTAGAAGTTCACATGAACGAACATGCCTCTTATCTTCACTTGCATGAATTCAGTCAATCTGTCCCTCTAGCTAGGTCCCCAAGCTTGCACTCCTCCTTCTCTTAATCTTATGTGTGAAATTCTAGTGCACTAAGTCAGCCCAGGTCCTCCACTTCCCAAGTCCACAATCCCCGGCTGAGCTCCAGCGGAGCGGAAAGCTAGAAGTTTTCCCTTAGAACTTTTTTTTTTGTCAGAAAGCCGTATAGGCTGTGACAGATGTGCGCTCTTCTTTTTTTTGGCTTGAGGGGCCACACAACTCTGAGTACAATGCCAATCTGATCACTGTGTGTGAGTCTCAGAGGGAAGCGAAGTGTGCTGCCAAGGTTGTGCTTCACTGTTGCTTATGCCGTTCAGATTTCAGACTGGCAGCTTGTACAGCGGTTCGACAACTGCACGATAATGAGCAGGAAAAGAGACTCGAGCTCGACAATACAGTCTGTGACATTTGGAGACAATTTTGCTCACATGCACATGCCTAATAAACCCTACATAGAGTTGTCAAGTCACAGAAAAAGTGATTTACTACTGTATAAGGAAATTTATTT